>NW_026559846.1:15000-24876 GCF_027744805.1 Dunckerocampus dactyliophorus | reverse complement strand
CCTGGATGAAATGAGAAAAAGGGTGAAAAAATGGCAAAGTGTCAAGGGAGCTAGGCAGAAACCCATGCCTAGGGTCCTGGAGCCCAGGGGCCGCGGGAAAGTCTGTGGAGAGCCGCTGTGTCCCTGGATGAAATGAGAAAAAGGGTGAAAAAATGGCAAAGTGTCAAGGGAGCTAGGCAGAAACCCATGCCTAGGGTCCTGGAGCCCAGGGGCGGTTCTAAAGTCTGTGAGAGCCGCTGTGTCCCTGGATGAAATGAGAAAAAGGGTGAAAAAATGGCAAAGTGTCAAGGGAGAAATTCAGAAACTCAGGCCGAGCTGGCTGGAGCCCAGGGGCGGCTGCAAAGTCTGTGGAGAGCCGCTGTGTCCCTGGATGAAATGAGAAAAAAGGTGAAAAAATGGCAAAGTGTCAAGGGAGAAATTCAGAAACCCAGGCCGAGCTGCCTGGAGCCCGGGGGCGGCTGCAAAGTCTGTGGAGAGCCGCTGTGTCCCTGGATGAAATGAGAAAAAAGGTGAAAAAATGGCAAAGTGTCAAGGGAGCTAGGCAGAAACCCATGCCTAGGGTCCTGGAGCCCAGGGGCGGTTCTAAAGTCTGTGAGAGCCGCTGTGTCCCTGGATGAAATGAGAAAAAGGGTGAAAAAATGGCAAAGTGTCAAGGGAGAAATTCAGAAACCCGTGCCTAGGGTCCTGGAGCCCAGGGGCGGCTGTAAAGTCTGTGGAGAGCCGCTGTGTCCCTGGATGAAATGAGAAAAAGGGTGAAAAAATGGCAAAGTGTCAAGGGAGCTAGGCAGAAACCCATGCCTAGGGTCCTGGAGCCCAGGGGCGGCTGCAAAGTCTGTGGAGAGCCGCTGTGTCCCTGGATGAAATGAGAAAAAGGGTGAAAAAATGGCAAAGTGTCAAGGGAGCTAGGCAGAAACCCATGCCTAGGGTCCTGGAGCCCAGGGGCCGCGGGAAAGTCTGTGGAGAGCCGCTGTGTCCCTGGATGAAATGAGAAAAAGGGTGAAAAAATGGCAAAGTGTCAAGGGAGCTAGGCAGAAACCCATGCCTAGGGTCCTGGAGCCCAGGGGCGGTTCTAAAGTCTGTGAGAGCCGCTGTGTCCCTGGATGAAATGAGAAAAAGGGTGAAAAAATGGCAAAGTGTCAAGGGAGAAATTCAGAAACTCAGGCCGAGCTGGCTGGAGCCCAGGGGCGGCTGCAAAGTCTGTGGAGAGCCGCTGTGTCCCTGGATGAAATGAGAAAAAAGGTGAAAAAATGGCAAAGTGTCAAGGGAGAAATTCAGAAACCCAGGCCGAGCTGCCTGGAGCCCGGGGGCGGCTGCAAAGTCTGTGGAGAGCCGCTGTGTCCCTGGATGAAATGAGAAAAAAGGTGAAAAAATGGCAAAGTGTCAAGGGAGCTAGGCAGAAACCCATGCCTAGGGTCCTGGAGCCCAGGGGCGGTTCTAAAGTCTGTGAGAGCCGCTGTGTCCCTGGATGAAATGAGAAAAAGGGTGAAAAAATGGCAAAGTGTCAAGGGAGAAATTCAGAAACTCAGGCCGAGCTGGCTGGAGCCCAGGGGCGGCTGCAAAGTCTGTGGAGAGCCGCTGTGTCCCTGGATGAAATGAGAAAAAAGGTGAAAAAATGGCAAAGTGTCAAGGGAGAAATTCAGAAACTCAGGCCGAGCTGCCTGGAGCCCAGGGGCCGCGGGAAAGTCTGTGGAGAGCCGCTGTGTCCCTGGATGAAATGAGAAAAAGGGTGAAAAAATGGCAAAGTGTCAAGGGAAAAATTCAGAAACCCGTGCCTAGGGTCCTGGAGCCCAGGGGCGGCTGTAAAGTCTGTGGAGAGCCGCTGTGTCCCTGGATGAAATGAGAAAAAGGGTGAAAAAATGGCAAAGTGTCAAGGGAGCTAGGCAGAAACCCATGCCTAGGGTCCTGGAGCCCAGGGGCGGCTGCAAAGTCTGTGGAGAGCCGCTGTGTCCCTGGATGAAATGAGAAAAAGGGTGAAAAAATGGCAAAGTGTCAAGGGAGCTAGGCAGAAACCCATGCCTAGGGTCCTGGAGCCCAGGGGCCGCGGGAAAGTCTGTGGAGAGCCGCTGTGTCCCTGGATGAAATGAGAAAAAGGGTGAAAAAATGGCAAAGTGTCAAGGGAGAAATTCAGAAACTCAGGCCGAGCTGGCTGGAGCCCAGGGGCGGCTGCAAAGTCTGTGGAGAGCCGCTGTGTCCCTGGATGAAATGAGAAAAAAGGTGAAAAAATGGCAAAGTGTCAAGGGAGAAATTCAGAAACCCAGGCCGAGCTGCCTGGAGCCCGGGGGCGGCTGCAAAGTCTGTGGAGAGCCGCTGTGTCCCTGGATGAAATGAGAAAAAAGGTGAAAAAATGGCAAAGTGTCAAGGGAGCTAGGCAGAAACCCATGCCTAGGGTCCTGGAGCCCAGGGGCGGTTCTAAAGTCTGTGAGAGCCGCTGTGTCCCTGGATGAAATGAGAAAAAGGGTGAAAAAATGGCAAAGTGTCAAGGGAGAAATTCAGAAACTCAGGCCGAGCTGGCTGGAGCCCAGGGGCGGCTGCAAAGTCTGTGGAGAGCCGCTGTGTCCCTGGATGAAATGAGAAAAAAGGTGAAAAAATGGCAAAGTGTCAAGGGAGAAATTCAGAAACTCAGGCCGAGCTGCCTGGAGCCCAGGGGCCGCGGGAAAGTCTGTGGAGAGCCGCTGTGTCCCTGGATGAAATGAGAAAAAGGGTGAAAAAATGGCAAAGTGTCAAGGGAAAAATTCAGAAACCCGTGCCTAGGGTCCTGGAGCCCAGGGGCGGCTGTAAAGTCTGTGGAGAGCCGCTGTGTCCCTGGATGAAATGAGAAAAAGGGTGAAAAAATGGCAAAGTGTCAAGGGAGCTAGGCAGAAACCCATGCCTAGGGTCCTGGAGCCCAGGGGCGGCTGCAAAGTCTGTGGAGAGCCGCTGTGTCCCTGGATGAAATGAGAAAAAGGGTGAAAAAATGGCAAAGTGTCAAGGGAGCTAGGCAGAAACCCATGCCTAGGGTCCTGGAGCCCAGGGGCCGCGGGAAAGTCTGTGGAGAGCCGCTGTGTCCCTGGATGAAATGAGAAAAAGGGTGAAAAAATGGCAAAGTGTCAAGGGAGCTAGGCAGAAACCCATGCCTAGGGTCCTGGAGCCCAGGGGCGGTTCTAAAGTCTGTGAGAGCCGCTGTGTCCCTGGATGAAATGAGAAAAAGGGTGAAAAAATGGCAAAGTGTCAAGGGAGAAATTCAGAAACTCAGGCCGAGCTGGCTGGAGCCCAGGGGCGGCTGCAAAGTCTGTGGAGAGCCGCTGTGTCCCTGGATGAAATGAGAAAAAAGGTGAAAAAATGGCAAAGTGTCAAGGGAGAAATTCAGAAACCCAGGCCGAGCTGCCTGGAGCCCGGGGGCGGCTGCAAAGTCTGTGGAGAGCCGCTGTGTCCCTGGATGAAATGAGAAAAAAGGTGAAAAAATGGCAAAGTGTCAAGGGAGCTAGGCAGAAACCCATGCCTAGGGTCCTGGAGCCCAGGGGCGGTTCTAAAGTCTGTGAGAGCCGCTGTGTCCCTGGATGAAATGAGAAAAAGGGTGAAAAAATGGCAAAGTGTCAAGGGAGAAATTCAGAAACTCAGGCCGAGCTGGCTGGAGCCCAGGGGCGGCTGCAAAGTCTGTGGAGAGCCGCTGTGTCCCTGGATGAAATGAGAAAAAAGGTGAAAAAATGGCAAAGTGTCAAGGGAGAAATTCAGAAACTCAGGCCGAGCTGCCTGGAGCCCAGGGGCCGCGGGAAAGTCTGTGGAGAGCCGCTGTGTCCCTGGATGAAATGAGAAAAAGGGTGAAAAAATGGCAAAGTGTCAAGGGAAAAATTCAGAAACCCGTGCCTAGGGTCCTGGAGCCCAGGGGCGGCTGTAAAGTCTGTGGAGAGCCGCTGTGTCCCTGGATGAAATGAGAAAAAGGGTGAAAAAATGGCAAAGTGTCAAGGGAGCTAGGCAGAAACCCATGCCTAGGGTCCTGGAGCCCAGGGGCGGCTGCAAAGTCTGTGGAGAGCCGCTGTGTCCCTGGATGAAATGAGAAAAAGGGTGAAAAAATGGCAAAGTGTCAAGGGAGCTAGGCAGAAACCCATGCCTAGGGTCCTGGAGCCCAGGGGCCGCGGGAAAGTCTGTGGAGAGCCGCTGTGTCCCTGGATGAAATGAGAAAAAGGGTGAAAAAATGGCAAAGTGTCAAGGGAGAAATTCAGAAACTCAGGCCGAGCTGGCTGGAGCCCAGGGGCGGCTGCAAAGTCTGTGGAGAGCCGCTGTGTCCCTGGATGAAATGAGAAAAAAGGTGAAAAAATGGCAAAGTGTCAAGGGAGAAATTCAGAAACCCAGGCCGAGCTGCCTGGAGCCCGGGGGCGGCTGCAAAGTCTGTGGAGAGCCGCTGTGTCCCTGGATGAAATGAGAAAAAAGGTGAAAAAATGGCAAAGTGTCAAGGGAGCTAGGCAGAAACCCATGCCTAGGGTCCTGGAGCCCAGGGGCGGTTCTAAAGTCTGTGAGAGCCGCTGTGTCCCTGGATGAAATGAGAAAAAGGGTGAAAAAATGGCAAAGTGTCAAGGGAGAAATTCAGAAACTCAGGCCGAGCTGGCTGGAGCCCAGGGGCGGCTGCAAAGTCTGTGGAGAGCCGCTGTGTCCCTGGATGAAATGAGAAAAAAGGTGAAAAAATGGCAAAGTGTCAAGGGAGAAATTCAGAAACTCAGGCCGAGCTGCCTGGAGCCCAGGGGCCGCGGGAAAGTCTGTGGAGAGCCGCTGTGTCCCTGGATGAAATGAGAAAAAGGGTGAAAAAATGGCAAAGTGTCAAGGGAAAAATTCAGAAACCCGTGCCTAGGGTCCTGGAGCCCAGGGGCGGCTGTAAAGTCTGTGGAGAGCCGCTGTGTCCCTGGATGAAATGAGAAAAAGGGTGAAAAAATGGCAAAGTGTCAAGGGAGCTAGGCAGAAACCCATGCCTAGGGTCCTGGAGCCCAGGGGCGGCTGCAAAGTCTGTGGAGAGCCGCTGTGTCCCTGGATGAAATGAGAAAAAGGGTGAAAAAATGGCAAAGTGTCAAGGGAGCTAGGCAGAAACCCATGCCTAGGGTCCTGGAGCCCAGGGGCCGCGGGAAAGTCTGTGGAGAGCCGCTGTGTCCCTGGATGAAATGAGAAAAAGGGTGAAAAAATGGCAAAGTGTCAAGGGAGAAATTCAGAAACTCAGGCCGAGCTGGCTGGAGCCCAGGGGCGGCTGCAAAGTCTGTGGAGAGCCGCTGTGTCCCTGGATGAAATGAGAAAAAAGGTGAAAAAATGGCAAAGTGTCAAGGGAGAAATTCAGAAACCCAGGCCGAGCTGCCTGGAGCCCGGGGGCGGCTGCAAAGTCTGTGGAGAGCCGCTGTGTCCCTGGATGAAATGAGAAAAAAGGTGAAAAAATGGCAAAGTGTCAAGGGAGCTAGGCAGAAACCCATGCCTAGGGTCCTGGAGCCCAGGGGCCGCGGGAAAGTCTGTGGAGAGCCGCTGTGTCCCTGGATGAAATGAGAAAAAGGGTGAAAAAATGGCAAAGTGTCAAGGGAGAAATTCAGAAACTCAGGCCGAGCTGGCTGGAGCCCAGGGGCGGCTGCAAAGTCTGTGGAGAGCCGCTGTGTCCCTGGATGAAATGAGAAAAAAGGTGAAAAAATGGCAAAGTGTCAAGGGAGAAATTCAGAAACCCAGGCCGAGCTGCCTGGAGCCCGGGGGCGGCTGCAAAGTCTGTGGAGAGCCGCTGTGTCCCTGGATGAAATGAGAAAAAAGGTGAAAAAATGGCAAAGTGTCAAGGGAGAAATTCAGAAACCCAGGCCGAGCTTCCTGGAGCCCGGGGGCGCCTGCAAAGTCTGTGGAGAGCCGCTGTGTCCCTGGATGAAATGAGAAAAAGGGTGGAAAAATGGCAAAGTGTCAAGGGAGCTAGGCAGAAACCCATGCCTAGGGTCCTGGAGCCCAGGGGCGGTTCTAAAGTCTGTGAGAGCCGCTGTGTCCCTGGATGAAATGAGAAAAAGGGTGAAAAAGTAACAAAGTGTCAAGGGAGAAATTCAGAAACCCAGGCCGAGCTGCCTGGAGCCTCAAAGCGGATAGAAATAGCGTGGAGAGCCGCTGTTAAGCCAGACGCCCTCTGGCGGACACAGGCAGGAGTTGCAGTAAATGCATTGAAGTCAATGGGCGAGAGTACCCAATGCGCCAAAAAAGTGCTGAAAATATGACAAAGTGTCAAATGAATGGGAGTCAATGGGCGAGAGTACCCAATGCGCCAAAAAAGTGCTGAAAATATGACAAAGTGTCAAATGAATGGGAGTCAATGGGCGAGAGTACCCAATGCACAAAAAAAGTGCTGAAAAAGTCCACACGAGCCTAGTCAGAAATGCAGGCCGAGGCGGCTAAAGCCCCAAAGCGGCTATAAAAAGCGTGGAGAGCCGCTGTCGCCCCGGAGGAACGGAGAAAAAGTGCTGAAAAAAGGCCTAAATCCTAACGGACCTAGGCGGAAGTGCAGGCGAGGCGGCAGGAGTCTGAAAACCGCTATAAAAAGCGTGGAGAGCCGCTGTCGCCCCGGAGAAACGGAGAAAAAGTGCTGAAAAAAGGCCTAAATCCTAACGGACCTAGGCGGAAGTGCAGGCGAGGCGGCAGGAGTCTGAAAACGGCTATAAAATGCGTGGAGAGCCGCTGTCGCCCCGGAGAAACGGAGAAAAAGTGCTGAAAAAAGGCCTAAATCCTAACGGACCGAGGCGGAAGTGCAGGCGAGGCGGCAGGAGTCTGAAAACGGCTATAAAATGCGTGGAGAGCCGCTGTCGCCCCGGAGGAACGGAGAAAAAGTGCTGAAAAAAGGCCTAAATCCTAACGGACCGAGGCGGAAGTGCAGGCGAGGCGGCAGGAGTCTGAAAACGGCTATAAAATGCGTGGAGAGCCGCTGTCGCCCCGGAGGAACGGAGAAAAAGTGCTGAAAAAAGGCCTAAATCCTAACGGACCGAGGCGGAAGTGCAGGCGAGGCGGCAGGAGTCTGAAAACGGCTATAAAATGCGTGGAGAGCCGCTGTCGCCCCGGAGGAACGGAGAAAAAGTGCTGAAAAAAGGCCTAAATCCTAACGGACCGAGGCGGAAGTGCAGGCGAGGCGGCAGGAGTCTGAAAACGGCTATAAAATGCGTGGAGAGCCGCTGTCGCCCCGGAGGAACGGAGAAAAAGTGCTGAAAAAAGGCCTAAATCCTAACGGACCGAGGCGGAAGTGCAGGCGAGGCGGCAGGAGTCTGAAAGCGGCTATAAAACGCGTGGAGAGCCGCTCGGATGATTTTTCAAAGTGTCAAATGAATGGGAGTGAATGGGGCAGAGTACCCAATGTGTAAAAAAAGTGCTGAAAAAACGACAAAGTCCACACGAGCCTAGTCAGAAATGCAGTCCGAGGCGGCTGGAGCCCCAAAGCGGCTATAAAACGCGTGGAGAGCCGCTCGGATGATTTTTCAAAGTGTCAAATGAATGGGAGTGAATGGGGCAGAGTACCCAATGTGTAAAAAAAGTGCTGAAAAAACGACAAAGTCCACACGAGCCTAGTCAGAAATGCAGTCCGAGGCGGCTGGAGCCCCAAAGCGGCTATAAAACGCGTGGAGAGCCGCTCGGATGATTTTTCAAAGTGTCAAATGAATGGGAGTGAATGGGGCAGAGTACCCAATGTGTAAAAAAAGTGCTGAAAAAACGACAAAGTCCACACGAGCCTAGTCAGAAATGCAGTCCGAGGCGGCTGGAGCCCCAAAGCGGCTATAAAACGCGTGGAGAGCCGCTCGGATGATTTTTCAAAGTGTGAAATGAATGGGAGTGAATGGGGCGGAGTACCCAATGCGCGAAAAAAGTGCTGAAAAAACGACAAAGTCCACACGAGCCTAGTCAGAAATGCAGTCCGAGGCGGCTGGAGCCCCAAAGCGGCTATAAAACGCGTGGAGAGCCGCTCGGATGATTTTTCAAAGTGTGAAATGAATGGGAGTGAATGGGGCGGAGTACCCAATGCGCGAAAAAAGTGCTGAAAAAACGACAAAGTCCACACGAGCCTAGTCAGAAATGAAGGCCGAGGCGGCTGGAGCCCCAAAGCGGCTATAAAATGCGTGGAGAGCCGCTCGGATGATTTTTCTAAGTGTGAAATGAATGGGAGTGAATGGGGCGGAGTACCCAATGCGCGAAAAAAGTGCTGAAAAAACGACAAAGTGTCAAATGAATGGGAGTGAATGGGCGGAGTACCCAATGCGTGAAAAAAGGTCTGGAAAAACGACAAAGTGTCAAATGAATGGGAGTCAATGGGCGGAGTACCCAATGCGCGAAAAAAGTGCTGAAAAAATGACAAAGTGTCAAATGAATGGGAGTCAATGAGTGTTTTGGTCGACCAGGAAAAAACGCGTTTACGGGAGAGGGTAAATCAGCCGAGAGGGGGGGGGGGGGTATACTTTACCCTCTCCCGTAAATGCCATTTTTCCTGGTTGACCAAAACACCTCCAGCACGATTTCGGAAACCCAGTTTTTAGAAACACTGACCTCCAGGGGAAGTACCGAGAAAAGCACACTTTTGAATCCGCTTTTGACGCACTGAAACACGGACGTGAGCTGGGGCTGTGCCGCTCTTGGAAAACCCCTGGAGGTTATTTTCTAAAACGGGTTTCCGCGTCCCCCTGGGCGCCCGTGTTGGGCCGCGCAAGGCGGTCCGGGCTGCCCACCCCATCTGAGTGCCCCGTTGGGCCGCGTGCATGGCAGGCATCCAAGGAAGGCTGATGAGCAGCGGTGATGATGATGATGAGACACCAGCTGCAATTTTGACAAAGTGTCACCTCTCAAGCATTTCCAAGCGTGACACAAACAAAAGGGAACGGGAACTTTGATATGAGTGACTTGTGCTTCTTTTTCTCTAAGTGTCACTCCACAGCTGGCACCCAGGCTGTGTGACGCAGGTGTCCGACGAGGAGCGCCCGCGATGGGCCGCGTCAGGCGGCCCGGGCCGCGCTATCACCTCCGGATGACAACATCCAAAGGAGCACGTTGGTGCTTGCTGGGAGTTTGCGCACGCGATAGGCGACGCCTGGCGGCCCTGGCCGCGCCTCGCCAGCGGGTAATGACGACCGCGAGCGCCATGCTGCGCCGATGGAGCTGTCCGAGGAGCGAGAGCGCCCGCCATGGGCGGCATCCGGCGGCCCCTGGCCGTGCTTCGTCTGCGGGTCGCTCTCCACCTCCGGGTGGCCAATCCGAGGTGTCCGCAAAGTGTGTGCGCTCGCCATGGGCGGCATCCGGCGGCCTCTGGCCGTGCTTCGTCTGCGGGTGCACACTCGGAGCGAGGCTCCTGCTCGCTCCGGCGCGGTAGCTTTGTCCGCGCTCCACCTCCGGGTGGCGAATCCCAAAAAGCAGCACTTTGGTGCTACGAAGGTGTCAGAAGAGTGTGTGCGCCCGCCATGGGCGGCATCCGGCGGCCTCTGGCCGTGCTTCGTCTGCGGGTGCACACTAGGCGCGGTGGCTTTGTCCGCGCTCCACCTCCGGGTGGCGAATCCCAAAAAGCAGCACTTGGGTGCTTCGTAGGTGTCAGAAAAGTGTGTGCGCCCGCCATGGGCGGCATCCGGCGGCCTCTGGCCGTGCTTCGTCTGCGGGCGCACACTCGGAGCGAGGCTGCTGCTCGCTCCGGCGCGGTGGCTGGGTCCGCGCTCCACCTCCGGGTGGCGGAAGGAATCGAAAAGGAGCACTTTGCTGCTTCGCAGGTGTCAGAGGAGTGGGAGCGCCCGCCATGGGCGGCATCCGGCGGCCCCTGGCCGTGCTTCGTCTGCGGGTCGCTCTCCACCTCCGGGTGGCCCACTCCAAAGAAAATAAAAAAGGAGCCCAGCTCGCTGGAAGGCAAGCTGAGGCTCCGGCGCGGGTAAGAGGGGCCCGCGCCTC
>NW_026559846.1:0-2500 GCF_027744805.1 Dunckerocampus dactyliophorus | reverse complement strand
AATGAGAAAAAAGGTGAAAAAATGGCAAAGTGTCAAGGGAGCTAGGCAGAAACCCATGCCTAGGGTCCTGGAGCCCAGGGGCGGTTCTAAAGTCTGTGAGAGCCGCTGTGTCCCTGGATGAAATGAGAAAAAGGGTGAAAAAATGGCAAAGTGTCAAGGGAGAAATTCAGAAACTCAGGCCGAGCTGGCTGGAGCCCAGGGGCGGCTGCAAAGTCTGTGGAGAGCCGCTGTGTCCCTGGATGAAATGAGAAAAAAGGTGAAAAAATGGCAAAGTGTCAAGGGAGCTAGGCAGAAACCCATGCCTAGGGTCCTGGAGCCCAGGGGCGGTTCTAAAGTCTGTGAGAGCCGCTGTGTCCCTGGATGAAATGAGAAAAAGGGTGAAAAAATGGCAAAGTGTCAAGGGAGAAATTCAGAAACTCAGGCCGAGCTGGCTGGAGCCCAGGGGCGGCTGCAAAGTCTGTGGAGAGCCGCTGTGTCCCTGGATGAAATGAGAAAAAAGGTGAAAAAATGGCAAAGTGTCAAGGGAGAAATTCAGAAACTCAGGCCGAGCTGCCTGGAGCCCAGGGGCCGCGGGAAAGTCTGTGGAGAGCCGCTGTGTCCCTGGATGAAATGAGAAAAAGGGTGAAAAAATGGCAAAGTGTCAAGGGAAAAATTCAGAAACCCGTGCCTAGGGTCCTGGAGCCCAGGGGCGGCTGTAAAGTCTGTGGAGAGCCGCTGTGTCCCTGGATGAAATGAGAAAAAGGGTGAAAAAATGGCAAAGTGTCAAGGGAGCTAGGCAGAAACCCATGCCTAGGGTCCTGGAGCCCAGGGGCGGCTGCAAAGTCTGTGGAGAGCCGCTGTGTCCCTGGATGAAATGAGAAAAAGGGTGAAAAAATGGCAAAGTGTCAAGGGAGCTAGGCAGAAACCCATGCCTAGGGTCCTGGAGCCCAGGGGCCGCGGGAAAGTCTGTGGAGAGCCGCTGTGTCCCTGGATGAAATGAGAAAAAGGGTGAAAAAATGGCAAAGTGTCAAGGGAGAAATTCAGAAACTCAGGCCGAGCTGGCTGGAGCCCAGGGGCGGCTGCAAAGTCTGTGGAGAGCCGCTGTGTCCCTGGATGAAATGAGAAAAAAGGTGAAAAAATGGCAAAGTGTCAAGGGAGAAATTCAGAAACCCAGGCCGAGCTGCCTGGAGCCCGGGGGCGGCTGCAAAGTCTGTGGAGAGCCGCTGTGTCCCTGGATGAAATGAGAAAAAAGGTGAAAAAATGGCAAAGTGTCAAGGGAGCTAGGCAGAAACCCATGCCTAGGGTCCTGGAGCCCAGGGGCGGTTCTAAAGTCTGTGAGAGCCGCTGTGTCCCTGGATGAAATGAGAAAAAGGGTGAAAAAATGGCAAAGTGTCAAGGGAGAAATTCAGAAACTCAGGCCGAGCTGGCTGGAGCCCAGGGGCGGCTGCAAAGTCTGTGGAGAGCCGCTGTGTCCCTGGATGAAATGAGAAAAAAGGTGAAAAAATGGCAAAGTGTCAAGGGAGAAATTCAGAAACTCAGGCCGAGCTGCCTGGAGCCCAGGGGCCGCGGGAAAGTCTGTGGAGAGCCGCTGTGTCCCTGGATGAAATGAGAAAAAGGGTGAAAAAATGGCAAAGTGTCAAGGGAAAAATTCAGAAACCCGTGCCTAGGGTCCTGGAGCCCAGGGGCGGCTGTAAAGTCTGTGGAGAGCCGCTGTGTCCCTGGATGAAATGAGAAAAAGGGTGAAAAAATGGCAAAGTGTCAAGGGAGCTAGGCAGAAACCCATGCCTAGGGTCCTGGAGCCCAGGGGCGGCTGCAAAGTCTGTGGAGAGCCGCTGTGTCCCTGGATGAAATGAGAAAAAGGGTGAAAAAATGGCAAAGTGTCAAGGGAGCTAGGCAGAAACCCATGCCTAGGGTCCTGGAGCCCAGGGGCCGCGGGAAAGTCTGTGGAGAGCCGCTGTGTCCCTGGATGAAATGAGAAAAAGGGTGAAAAAATGGCAAAGTGTCAAGGGAGAAATTCAGAAACTCAGGCCGAGCTGGCTGGAGCCCAGGGGCGGCTGCAAAGTCTGTGGAGAGCCGCTGTGTCCCTGGATGAAATGAGAAAAAAGGTGAAAAAATGGCAAAGTGTCAAGGGAGAAATTCAGAAACCCAGGCCGAGCTGCCTGGAGCCCGGGGGCGGCTGCAAAGTCTGTGGAGAGCCGCTGTGTCCCTGGATGAAATGAGAAAAAAGGTGAAAAAATGGCAAAGTGTCAAGGGAGCTAGGCAGAAACCCATGCCTAGGGTCCTGGAGCCCAGGGGCGGTTCTAAAGTCTGTGAGAGCCGCTGTGTCCCTGGATGAAATGAGAAAAAGGGTGAAAAAATGGCAAAGTGTCAAGGGAGAAATTCAGAAACTCAGGCCGAGCTGGCTGGAGCCCAGGGGCGGCTGCAAAGTCTGTGGAGAGCCGCTGTGTCCCTGGATGAAATGAGAAAAAAGGTGAAAAAATGGCAAAGTGTCAAGGGAGAAATTCAGAAACTCAGGCCGAGC
>NW_026559845.1:0-26184 GCF_027744805.1 Dunckerocampus dactyliophorus | reverse complement strand
CAGTAAAACGTGCTTATCTCGGCGAGAAAAAGCGATTTCAGCAATAAAATTTAAAACGCGTGTAAAACATAAACCAAACGATGAAATTGGTTATTTCTTCATGTATAATGATCAACTCGATACTCCCTAGCCCCCAACAGCCTTTTTTTTCATAACACTTTAACCAGAGTGACGGGAGAGCGGCATTTCAGAAAACGTGCTTATCTCGGCGAGAAAAAGCGATTTCGGCAATAAAATTTAAAACGCGTGTAAAACATAAACCAAACGATGAAATTGGTTATTTCTTCATGTATAATGATCAACTCGATACTCCCTAGCCCCCAACAGCCTTTTTTTTCATAACACTTTAACCAGAGTGACGGGAGAGCGGCATTTCAGAAAACGTGCTTATCTCGGCGAGAAAAAGCGATTTCGGCAATAAAATTTAAAACGCGTGTAAAACATAAACCAACGATGAAATTGGTTATTTCTTCATGTATAATGATCAACTCGATACTCCCTAGCCCCCAACAGCCTTTTTTTTCATAACACTTTAACCAGAGTGACGGGAGAGCGGCATTTCAGAAAACGTGCTTATCTCGGCGAGAAAAAGCGATTTCGGCAATAAAATTTAAAACGCGTGTAAAACATAAACCAAACGATGAAATTGGTTATTTCTTCATGTATAATGATCAACTCGATACTCCCTAGCCCCCAACAGCCTTTTTTTTCATAACACTTTAACCAGAGTGACGGGAGAGCGGGCATTTCAGAAAACGTGCTTATCTCGGCGAGAAAAAGCGATTTCGGCAATAAAATTTAAAACGCGTGTAAAACATAAACCAAACGATGAAATTGGTTATTTCTTCATGTATAATGATCAACTCGATACTCCCTAGCCCCCAACAGCCTTTTTTTTCATAACACTTTAACCAGAGTGACGGGAGAGCGGCATTTCAGAAAACGTGCTTATCTCGGCGAGAAAAAGCGATTTCGGCAATAAAATTTAAAACGCGTGTAAAACATAAACCAAACGATGAAATTGGTTATTTCTTCATGTATAATGATCAACTCGATACTCCCTAGCCCCCAACAGCCTTTTTTTTCATAACACTTTAACCAGAGTGACGGGAGAGCGGCATTTCAGAAAACGTGCTTATCTCGGCGAGAAAAAGCGATTTCGGCAATAAAATTTAAAACGCGTGTAAAACATAAACCAAACGATGAAATTGGTTATTTCTTCATGTATAATGATCAACTCGATACTCCCTAGCCCCCAACAGCCTTTTTTTTCATAACACTTTAACCAGAGTGACGGGAGAGCGGCATTTCAGAAAACGTGCTTATCTCGGCGAGAAAAAGCGATTTCGGCAATAAAATTTAAAACGCGTGTAAAACATAAACCAAACGATGAAATTGGTTATTTCTTCATGTATAATGATCAACTCGATACTCCCTAGCCCCCAACAGCCTTTTTTTTCATAACACTTTAACCAGAGTGACGGGAGAGCGGCATTTCAGAAAACGTGCTTATCTCGGCGAGAAAAAGCGATTTCGGCAATAAAATTTAAAACGCGTGTAAAACATAAACCAAACGATGAAATTGGTTATTTCTTCATGTATAATGATCAACTCGATACTCCCTAGCCCCCAACAGCCTTTTTTTTCATAACACTTTAACCAGAGTGACGGGAGAGCGGCATTTCAGAAAACGTGCTTATCTCGGCGAGAAAAAGCGATTTCGGCAATAAAATTTAAAACGCGTGTAAAACATAAACCAAACGATGAAATTGGTTATTTCTTCATGTATAATGATCAACTCGATACTCCCTAGCCCCCAACAGCCTTTTTTTCATAACACTTTAACCAGAGTGACGGGAGAGCGGCATTTCAGAAAACGTGCTTATCTCGGCGAGAAAAAGCGATTTCGGCAATAAAATTTAAAACGCGTGTAAAACATAAACCAAACGATGAAATTGGTTATTTCTTCATGTATAATGATCAACTCGATACTCCCTAGCCCCCAACAGCCTTTTTTTTCATAACACTTTAACCAGAGTGACGGGAGAGCGGCATTTCAGAAAACGTGCTTATCTCGGCGAGAAAAAGCGATTTCGGCAATAAAATTTAAAACGCGTGTAAAACATAAACCAAACGATGAAATTGGTTATTTCTTCATGTATAATGATCAACTCGATACTCCCTAGCCCCCAACAGCCTTTTTTTTCATAACACTTTAACCAGAGTGACGGGAGAGCGGCATTTCAGAAAACGTGCTTATCTCGGCGAGAAAAAGCGATTTCGGCAATAAAATTTAAAACGCGTGTAAAACATAAACCAAACGATGAAATTGGTTATTTCTTCATGTATAATGATCAACTCGATACTCCCTAGCCCCCAACAGCCTTTTTTTTCATAACACTTTAACCAGAGTGACGGGAGAGCGGCATTTCAGAAAACGTGCTTATCTCGGCGAGAAAAAGCGATTTCGGCAATAAAATTTAAAACGCGTGTAAAACATAAACCAAACGATGAAATTGGTTATTTCTTCATGTATAATGATCAACTCGATACTCCCTAGCCCCCAACAGCCTTTTTTTTCATAACACTTTAACCAGAGTGACGGGAGAGCGGCATTTCAGAAAACGTGCTTATCTCGGCGAGAAAAAGCGATTTCGGCAATAAAATTTAAAACGCGTGTAAAACATAAACCAAACGATGAAATTGGTTATTTCTTCATGTATAATGATCAACTCGATACTCCCTAGCCCCCAACAGCCTTTTTTTTCATAACACTTTAACCAGAGTGACGGGAGAGCGGCATTTCAGAAAACGTGCTTATCTCGGCGAGAAAAAGCGATTTCGGCAATAAAATTTAAAACGCGTGTAAAACATAAACCAAACGATGAAATTGGTTATTTCTTCATGTATAATGATCAACTCGATACTCCCTAGCCCCCAACAGCCTTTTTTTTCATAACACTTTAACCAGAGTGACGGGAGAGCGGCATTTCAGAAAACGTGCTTATCTCGGCGAGAAAAAGCGATTTCGGCAATAAAATTTAAAACGCGTGTAAAACATAAACCAAACGATGAAATTGGTTATTTCTTCATGTATAATGATCAACTCGATACTCCCTAGCCCCCAACAGCCTTTTTTTTCATAACACTTTAACCAGAGTGACGGGAGAGCGGCATTTCAGAAAACGTGCTTATCTCGGCGAGAAAAAGCGATTTCGGCAATAAAATTTAAAACGCGTGTAAAACATAAACCAAACGATGAAATTGGTTATTTCTTCATGTATAATGATCAACTCGATACTCCCTAGCCCCCAACAGCCTTTTTTTTCATAACACTTTAACCAGAGTGACGGGAGAGCGGCATTTCAGAAAACGTGCTTATCTCGGCGAGAAAAAGCGATTTCGGCAATAAAATTTAAAACGCGTGTAAAACATAAACCAAACGATGAAATTGGTTATTTCTTCATGTATAATGATCAACTCGATACTCCCTAGCCCCCAACAGCCTTTTTTTTCATAACACTTTAACCAGAGTGACGGGAGAGCGGCATTTCAGAAAACGTGCTTATCTCGGCGAGAAA
Source organism: Dunckerocampus dactyliophorus (assembly GCF_027744805.1). Taxonomy (NCBI): domain Eukaryota; kingdom Metazoa; phylum Chordata; class Actinopteri; order Syngnathiformes; family Syngnathidae; genus Dunckerocampus; species Dunckerocampus dactyliophorus. The sequence continues at coordinate 22,603 of NW_026559845.1, read as the reverse complement.
AAGCGATTTCGGCAATAAAATTTAAAACGCGTGTAAAACATAAACCAAACGATGAAATTGGTTATTTCTTCATGTATAATGATCAACTCGATACTCCCTAGCCCCCAACAGCCTTTTTTTTCATAACACTTTAACCAGAGTGACGGGAGAGCGGCATTTCAGAAAACGTGCTTATCTCGGCGAGAAAAAGCGATTTCGGCAATAAAATTTAAAACGCGTGTAAAACATAAACCAAACGATGAAATTGGTTATTTCTTCATGTATAATGATCAACTCGATACTCCCTAGCCCCCAACAGCCTTTTTTTTCATAACACTTTAACCAGAGTGACGGGAGAGCGGCATTTCAGAAAACGTGCTTATCTCGGCGAGAAAAAGCGATTTCGGCAATAAAATTTAAAACGCGTGTAAAACATAAACCAAACGATGAAATTGGTTATTTCTTCATGTATAATGATCAACTCGATACTCCCTAGCCCCCAACAGCCTTTTTTTTCATAACACTTTAACCAGAGTGACGGGAGAGCGGCATTTCAGAAAACGTGCTTATCTCGGCGAGAAAAAGCGATTTCGGCAATAAAATTTAAAACGCGTGTAAAACATAAACCAAACGATGAAATTGGTTATTTCTTCATGTATAATGATCAACTCGATACTCCCTAGCCCCCAACAGCCTTTTTTTTCATAACACTTTAACCAGAGTGACGGGAGAGCGGCATTTCAGAAAACGTGCTTATCTCGGCGAGAAAAAGCGATTTCGGCAATAAAATTTAAAACGCGTGTAAAACATAAACCAAACGATGAAATTGGTTATTTCTTCATGTATAATGATCAACTCGATACTCCCTAGCCCCCAACAGCCTTTTTTTTCATAACACTTTAACCAGAGTGACGGGAGAGCGGCATTTCAGAAAACGTGCTTATCTCGGCGAGAAAAAGCGATTTCGGCAATAAAATTTAAAACGCGTGTAAAACATAAACCAAACGATGAAATTGGTTATTTCTTCATGTATAATGATCAACTCGATACTCCCTAGCCCCCAACAGCCTTTTTTTTCATAACACTTTAACCAGAGTGACGGGAGAGCGGCATTTCAGAAAACGTGCTTATCTCGGCGAGAAAAAGCGATTTCGGCAATAAAATTTAAAACGCGTGTAAAACATAAACCAAACGATGAAATTGGTTATTTCTTCATGTATAATGATCAACTCGATACTCCCTAGCCCCCAACAGCCTTTTTTTTCATAACACTTTAACCAGAGTGACGGGAGAGCGGCATTTCAGAAAACGTGCTTATCTCGGCGAGAAAAAGCGATTTCGGCAATAAAATTTAAAACGCGTGTAAAACATAAACCAAACGATGAAATTGGTTATTTCTTCATGTATAATGATCAACTCGATACTCCCTAGCCCCCAACAGCCTTTTTTTTCATAACACTTTAACCAGAGTGACGGGAGAGCGGCATTTCAGAAAACGTGCTTATCTCGGCGAGAAAAAGCGATTTCGGCAATAAAATTTAAAACGCGTGTAAAACATAAACCAAACGATGAAATTGGTTATTTCTTCATGTATAATGATCAACTCGATACTCCCTAGCCCCCAACAGCCTTTTTTTTCATAACACTTTAACCAGAGTGACGGGAGAGCGGCATTTCAGAAAACGTGCTTATCTCGGCGAGAAAAAGCGATTTCGGCAATAAAATTTAAAACGCGTGTAAAACATAAACCAAACGATGAAATTGGTTATTTCTTCATGTATAATGATCAACTCGATACTCCCTAGCCCCCAACAGCCTTTTTTTTCATAACACTTTAACCAGAGTGACGGGAGAGCGGCATTTCAGAAAACGTGCTTATCTCGGCGAGAAAAAGCGATTTCGGCAATAAAATTTAAAACGCGTGTAAAACATAAACCAAACGATGAAATTGGTTATTTCTTCATGTATAATGATCAACTCGATACTCCCTAGCCCCCAACAGCCTTTTTTTTCATAACACTTTAACCAGAGTGACGGGAGAGCGGCATTTCAGAAAACGTGCTTATCTCGGCGAGAAAAAGCGATTTCGGCAATAAAATTTAAAACGCGTGTAAAACATAAACCAAACGATGAAATTGGTTATTTCTTCATGTATAATGATCAACTCGATACTCCCTAGCCCCCAACAGCCTTTTTTTTCATAACACTTTAACCAGAGTGACGGGAGAGCGGCATTTCAGAAAACGTGCTTATCTCGGCGAGAAAAAGCGATTTCGGCAATAAAATTTAAAACGCGTGTAAAACATAAACCAAACGATGAAATTGGTTATTTCTTCATGTATAATGATCAACTCGATACTCCCTAGCCCCCAACAGCCTTTTTTTTCATAACACTTTAACCAGAGTGACGGGAGAGCGGCATTTCAGAAAACGTGCTTATCTCGGCGAGAAAAAGCGATTTCGGCAATAAAATTTAAAACGCGTGTAAAACATAAACCAAACGATGAAATTGGTTATTTCTTCATGTATAATGATCAACTCGATACTCCCTAGCCCCCAACAGCCTTTTTTTTCATAACACTTTAACCAGAGTGACGGGAGAGCGGCATTTCAGAAAACGTGCTTATCTCGGCGAGAAAAAGCGATTTCGGCAATAAAATTTAAAACGCGTGTAAAACATAAACCAAACGATGAAATTGGTTATTTCTTCATGTATAATGATCAACTCGATACTCCCTAGCCCCCAACAGCCTTTTTTTTCATAACACTTTAACCAGAGTGACGGGAGAGCGGCATTTCAGAAAACGTGCTTATCTCGGCGAGAAAAAGCGATTTCGGCAATAAAATTTAAAACGCGTGTAAAACATAAACCAAACGATGAAATTGGTTATTTCTTCATGTATAATGATCAACTCGATACTCCCTAGCCCCCAACAGCCTTTTTTTTCATAACACTTTAACCAGAGTGACGGGAGAGCGGCATTTCAGAAAACGTGCTTATCTCGGCGAGAAAAAGCGATTTCGGCAATAAAATTTAAAACGCGTGTAAAACATAAACCAAACGATGAAATTGGTTATTTCTTCATGTATAATGATCAACTCGATACTCCCTAGCCCCCAACAGCCTTTTTTTTCATAACACTTTAACCAGAGTGACGGGAGAGCGGCATTTCAGAAAACGTGCTTATCTCGGCGAGAAAAAGCGATTTCGGCAATAAAATTTAAAACGCGTGTAAAACATAAACCAAACGATGAAATTGGTTATTTCTTCATGTATAATGATCAACTCGATACTCCCTAGCCCCCAACAGCCTTTTTTTTCATAACACTTTAACCAGAGTGACGGGAGAGCGGCATTTCAGAAAACGTGCTTATCTCGGCGAGAAAAAGCGATTTCGGCAATAAAATTTAAAACGCGTGTAAAACATAAACCAAACGATGAAATTGGTTATTTCTTCATGTATAATGATCAACTCGATACTCCCTAGCCCCCAACAGCCTTTTTTTTCATAACACTTTAACCAGAGTGACGGGAGAGCGGCATTTCAGAAAACGTGCTTATCTCGGCGAGAAAAAGCGATTTCGGCAATAAAATTTAAAACGCGTGTAAAACATAAACCAAACGATGAAATTGGTTATTTCTTCATGTATAATGATCAACTCGATACTCCCTAGCCCCCAACAGCCTTTTTTTTCATAACACTTTAACCAGAGTGACGGGAGAGCGGCATTTCAGAAAACGTGCTTATCTCGGCGAGAAAAAGCGATTTCGGCAATAAAATTTAAAACGCGTGTAAAACATAAACCAAACGATGAAATTGGTTATTTCTTCATGTATAATGATCAACTCGATACTCCCTAGCCCCCAACAGCCTTTTTTTTCATAACACTTTAACCAGAGTGACGGGAGAGCGGCATTTCAGAAAACGTGCTTATCTCGGCGAGAAAAAGCGATTTCGGCAATAAAATTTAAAACGCGTGTAAAACATAAACCAAACGATGAAATTGGTTATTTCTTCATGTATAATGATCAACTCGATACTCCCTAGCCCCCAACAGCCTTTTTTTTCATAACACTTTAACCAGAGTGACGGGAGAGCGGCATTTCAGAAAACGTGCTTATCTCGGCGAGAAAAAGCGATTTCGGCAATAAAATTTAAAACGCGTGTAAAACATAAACCAAACGATGAAATTGGTTATTTCTTCATGTATAATGATCAACTCGATACTCCCTAGCCCCCAACAGCCTTTTTTTTCATAACACTTTAACCAGAGTGACGGGAGAGCGGCATTTCAGAAAACGTGCTTATCTCGGCGAGAAAAAGCGATTTCGGCAATAAAATTTAAAACGCGTGTAAAACATAAACCAAACGATGAAATTGGTTATTTCTTCATGTATAATGATCAACTCGATACTCCCTAGCCCCCAACAGCCTTTTTTTTCATAACACTTTAACCAGAGTGACGGGAGAGCGGCATTTCAGAAAACGTGCTTATCTCGGCGAGAAAAAGCGATTTCGGCAATAAAATTTAAAACGCGTGTAAAACATAAACCAAACGATGAAATTGGTTATTTCTTCATGTATAATGATCAACTCGATACTCCCTAGCCCCCAACAGCCTTTTTTTTCATAACACTTTAACCAGAGTGACGGGAGAGCGGCATTTCAGAAAACGTGCTTATCTCGGCGAGAAAAAGCGATTTCGGCAATAAAATTTAAAACGCGTGTAAAACATAAACCAAACGATGAAATTGGTTATTTCTTCATGTATAATGATCAACTCGATACTCCCTAGCCCCCAACAGCCTTTTTTTTCATAACACTTTAACCAGAGTGACGGGAGAGCGGCATTTCAGAAAACGTGCTTATCTCGGCGAGAAAAAGCGATTTCGGCAATAAAATTTAAAACGCGTGTAAAACATAAACCAAACGATGAAATTGGTTATTTCTTCATGTATAATGATCAACTCGATACTCCCTAGCCCCCAACAGCCTTTTTTTTCATAACACTTTAACCAGAGTGACGGGAGAGCGGCATTTCAGAAAACGTGCTTATCTCGGCGAGAAAAAGCGATTTCGGCAATAAAATTTAAAACGCGTGTAAAACATAAACCAAACGATGAAATTGGTTATTTCTTCATGTATAATGATCAACTCGATACTCCCTAGCCCCCAACAGCCTTTTTTTTCATAACACTTTAACCAGAGTGACGGGAGAGCGGCATTTCAGAAAACGTGCTTATCTCGGCGAGAAAAAGCGATTTCGGCAATAAAATTTAAAACGCGTGTAAAACATAAACCAAACGATGAAATTGGTTATTTCTTCATGTATAATGATCAACTCGATACTCCCTAGCCCCCAACAGCCTTTTTTTTCATAACACTTTAACCAGAGTGACGGGAGAGCGGCATTTCAGAAAACGTGCTTATCTCGGCGAGAAAAAGCGATTTCGGCAATAAAATTTAAAACGCGTGTAAAACATAAACCAAACGATGAAATTGGTTATTTCTTCATGTATAATGATCAACTCGATACTCCCTAGCCCCCAACAGCCTTTTTTTTCATAACACTTTAACCAGAGTGACGGGAGAGCGGCATTTCAGAAAACGTGCTTATCTCGGCGAGAAAAAGCGATTTCGGCAATAAAATTTAAAACGCGTGTAAAACATAAACCAAACGATGAAATTGGTTATTTCTTCATGTATAATGATCAACTCGATACTCCCTAGCCCCCAACAGCCTTTTTTTTCATAACACTTTAACCAGAGTGACGGGAGAGCGGCATTTCAGAAAACGTGCTTATCTCGGCGAGAAAAAGCGATTTCGGCAATAAAATTTAAAACGCGTGTAAAACATAAACCAAACGATGAAATTGGTTATTTCTTCATGTATAATGATCAACTCGATACTCCCTAGCCCCCAACAGCCTTTTTTTTCATAACACTTTAACCAGAGTGACGGGAGAGCGGCATTTCAGAAAACGTGCTTATCTCGGCGAGAAAAAGCGATTTCGGCAATAAAATTTAAAACGCGTGTAAAACATAAACCAAACGATGAAATTGGTTATTTCTTCATGTATAATGATCAACTCGATACTCCCTAGCCCCCAACAGCCTTTTTTTTCATAACACTTTAACCAGAGTGACGGGAGAGCGGCATTTCAGAAAACGTGCTTATCTCGGCGAGAAAAAGCGATTTCGGCAATAAAATTTAAAACGCGTGTAAAACATAAACCAAACGATGAAATTGGTTATTTCTTCATGTATAATGATCAACTCGATACTCCCTAGCCCCCAACAGCCTTTTTTTTCATAACACTTTAACCAGAGTGACGGGAGAGCGGCATTTCAGAAAACGTGCTTATCTCGGCGAGAAAAAGCGATTTCGGCAATAAAATTTAAAACGCGTGTAAAACATAAACCAAACGATGAAATTGGTTATTTCTTCATGTATAATGATCAACTCGATACTCCCTAGCCCCCAACAGCCTTTTTTTTCATAACACTTTAACCAGAGTGACGGGAGAGCGGCATTTCAGAAAACGTGCTTATCTCGGCGAGAAAAAGCGATTTCGGCAATAAAATTTAAAACGCGTGTAAAACATAAACCAAACGATGAAATTGGTTATTTCTTCATGTATAATGATCAACTCGATACTCCCTAGCCCCCAACAGCCTTTTTTTTCATAACACTTTAACCAGAGTGACGGGAGAGCGGCATTTCAGAAAACGTGCTTATCTCGGCGAGAAAAAGCGATTTCGGCAATAAAATTTAAAACGCGTGTAAAACATAAACCAAACGATGAAATTGGTTATTTCTTCATGTATAATGATCAACTCGATACTCCCTAGCCCCCAACAGCCTTTTTTTTCATAACACTTTAACCAGAGTGACGGGAGAGCGGCATTTCAGAAAACGTGCTTATCTCGGCGAGAAAAAGCGATTTCGGCAATAAAATTTAAAACGCGTGTAAAACATAAACCAAACGATGAAATTGGTTATTTCTTCATGTATAATGATCAACTCGATACTCCCTAGCCCCCAACAGCCTTTTTTTTCATAACACTTTAACCAGAGTGACGGGAGAGCGGCATTTCAGAAAACGTGCTTATCTCGGCGAGAAAAAGCGATTTCGGCAATAAAATTTAAAACGCGTGTAAAACATAAACCAAACGATGAAATTGGTTATTTCTTCATGTATAATGATCAACTCGATACTCCCTAGCCCCCAACAGCCTTTTTTTTCATAACACTTTAACCAGAGTGACGGGAGAGCGGCATTTCAGAAAACGTGCTTATCTCGGCGAGAAAAAGCGATTTCGGCAATAAAATTTAAAACGCGTGTAAAACATAAACCAAACGATGAAATTGGTTATTTCTTCATGTATAATGATCAACTCGATACTCCCTAGCCCCCAACAGCCTTTTTTTTCATAACACTTTAACCAGAGTGACGGGAGAGCGGCATTTCAGAAAACGTGCTTATCTCGGCGAGAAAAAGCGATTTCGGCAATAAAATTTAAAACGCGTGTAAAACATAAACCAAACGATGAAATTGGTTATTTCTTCATGTATAATGATCAACTCGATACTCCCTAGCCCCCAACAGCCTTTTTTTTCATAACACTTTAACCAGAGTGACGGGAGAGCGGCATTTCAGAAAACGTGCTTATCTCGGCGAGAAAAAGCGATTTCGGCAATAAAATTTAAAACGCGTGTAAAACATAAACCAAACGATGAAATTGGTTATTTCTTCATGTATAATGATCAACTCGATACTCCCTAGCCCCCAACAGCCTTTTTTTTCATAACACTTTAACCAGAGTGACGGGAGAGCGGCATTTCAGAAAACGTGCTTATCTCGGCGAGAAAAAGCGATTTCGGCAATAAAATTTAAAACGCGTGTAAAACATAAACCAAACGATGAAATTGGTTATTTCTTCATGTATAATGATCAACTCGATACTCCCTAGCCCCCAACAGCCTTTTTTTTCATAACACTTTAACCAGAGTGACGGGAGAGCGGCATTTCAGAAAACGTGCTTATCTCGGCGAGAAAAAGCGATTTCGGCAATAAAATTTAAAACGCGTGTAAAACATAAACCAAACGATGAAATTGGTTATTTCTTCATGTATAATGATCAACTCGATACTCCCTAGCCCCCAACAGCCTTTTTTTTCATAACACTTTAACCAGAGTGACGGGAGAGCGGCATTTCAGAAAACGTGCTTATCTCGGCGAGAAAAAGCGATTTCGGCAATAAAATTTAAAACGCGTGTAAAACATAAACCAAACGATGAAATTGGTTATTTCTTCATGTATAATGATCAACTCGATACTCCCTAGCCCCCAACAGCCTTTTTTTTCATAACACTTTAACCAGAGTGACGGGAGAGCGGCATTTCAGAAAACGTGCTTATCTCGGCGAGAAAAAGCGATTTCGGCAATAAAATTTAAAACGCGTGTAAAACATAAACCAAACGATGAAATTGGTTATTTCTTCATGTATAATGATCAACTCGATACTCCCTAGCCCCCAACAGCCTTTTTTTTCATAACACTTTAACCAGAGTGACGGGAGAGCGGCATTTCAGAAAACGTGCTTATCTCGGCGAGAAAAAGCGATTTCGGCAATAAAATTTAAAACGCGTGTAAAACATAAACCAAACGATGAAATTGGTTATTTCTTCATGTATAATGATCAACTCGATACTCCCTAGCCCCCAACAGCCTTTTTTTTCATAACACTTTAACCAGAGTGACGGGAGAGCGGCATTTCAGAAAACGTGCTTATCTCGGCGAGAAAAAGCGATTTCGGCAATAAAATTTAAAACGCGTGTAAAACATAAACCAAACGATGAAATTGGTTATTTCTTCATGTATAATGATCAACTCGATACTCCCTAGCCCCCAACAGCCTTTTTTTTCATAACACTTTAACCAGAGTGACGGGAGAGCGGCATTTCAGAAAACGTGCTTATCTCGGCGAGAAAAAGCGATTTCGGCAATAAAATTTAAAACGCGTGTAAAACATAAACCAAACGATGAAATTGGTTATTTCTTCATGTATAATGATCAACTCGATACTCCCTAGCCCCCAACAGCCTTTTTTTTCATAACACTTTAACCAGAGTGACGGGAGAGCGGCATTTCAGAAAACGTGCTTATCTCGGCGAGAAAAAGCGATTTCGGCAATAAAATTTAAAACGCGTGTAAAACATAAACCAAACGATGAAATTGGTTATTTCTTCATGTATAATGATCAACTCGATACTCCCTAGCCCCCAACAGCCTTTTTTTTCATAACACTTTAACCAGAGTGACGGGAGAGCGGCATTTCAGAAAACGTGCTTATCTCGGCGAGAAAAAGCGATTTCGGCAATAAAATTTAAAACGCGTGTAAAACATAAACCAAACGATGAAATTGGTTATTTCTTCATGTATAATGATCAACTCGAGTCGAGCTCCAGGGAGAGAGGCTGATTTTTCGCTTTTTGAGGCCGACCGACGAACCGGCGCGGGGCGGACTCAAAAGCCCGCAGAGCCGTAGGCACTTAGAAAAGTTTCGCCTTTGGCTGTGAGCTCCAGGGGGAGAGGCTGGTTTTGCGTTATTTTAGGCCGGCTGGAGAACCGGCGCGGGTCGGACGCACAATCCCCGCAGAGCCGTGGGCACTTAGAAAATTTTTGCCAAGTTGGCTCTGAGCGCCTGGTACCTAATATGGAAGTATAGAGGCCGACTTTCGGGCAAGATCACGCCGCGTTAGGCTTCCAGGACCCCGGCTAAGCAATTTTACCGGGCCGCCCGGTTCTTTTTTTGAACCAGCCCGGTTCTTTTTACACTTCCAGCTGGAGCTCAGCAGCGGCTTTTTGCGCAAGATCACGCCGGGTTAGGCTTCCAGGACCTCGGCTAAGCAATTCTACCGGGCCGCCCGGTTCTTTTTTTGAACCAGCCCGGTTCTTTTTACACTTCCAGCTGGAGCTCACGAGCGGCTTTTTGGACAAGATCACGCCGTGTTAGGCTTCCAGAGCCCCGGCTAAGCAATTTTACCGGCCCGCCCGGTTCTTTTTTTTAACCAGCCCGGTTCTTTTTACACTTCCAGCTGGAGCTCAGCAGCGGGTTTTTGGACAAGATCACGCCGTGTTAGGCTTCCAGAGCCCCGGCTAAGCAATTTTACAGGGTCGCCCGGTTCTTTTTTTTAACCAGCCCGGTTTTTTTTACACTTCCAGCTGGAGCTCAGCAGCGGCTTTTTGCACAGTATCACGCCGGGTTAGGCTTCCAGAGCCCCGGCTAAGCAATTTTACCGGGCCGCCCGGTTCTTTTTTTTAACCAGCCCGGTTCTTTTTACACTTCCAGCTGGAGCTCAGCAGCGGCTTTTTGGACAAGATCACGCCGTGTTAGGCTTCCAGAGCCCCGGCTAAGCAATTTTACCGGGTCGCCCGGTTCTTTTTTTTAACCAGCCCGGTTCTTTTTACACTTCCAGCTGGAGCTCAGCAGCGGCTTTTTGGACAAGATCACGCCGTGTTAGGCTTCCAGAGCCCCGGCTAAGCAATTTTACCGGGTCGCCCGGTTCTTTTTTTAACCAGCCCGGTTCTTTTTACACTTCCAGCTGGAGCTCAGCATCGTGTAAAACATAAACCAAACGATGAAATTGGTTATTTCTTCATGTATAATGATCAACTCGATACTCCCTAGCCCCCAACAGCCTTTTTTTTCATAACACTTTAACCAGAGTGACGGGAGAGCGGCATTTCAGAAAACGTGCTTATCTCGGCGAGAAAAAGCGATTTCGGCAATAAAATTTAAAACGCGTGTAAAACATAAACCAAACGATGAAATTGGTTATTTCTTCATGTATAATGATCAACTCGATACTCCCTAGCCCCCAACAGCCTTTTTTTTCATAACACTTTAACCAGAGTGACGGGAGAGCGGCATTTCAGAAAACGTGCTTATCTCGGCGAGAAAAAGCGATTTCGGCAATAAAATTTAAAACGCGTGTAAAACATAAACCAAACGATGAAATTGGTTATTTCTTCATGTATAATGATCAACTCGATACTCCCTAGCCCCCAACAGCCTTTTTTTTCATAACACTTTAACCAGAGTGACGGGAGAGCGGCATTTCAGAAAACGTGCTTATCTCGGCGAGAAAAAGCGATTTCGGCAATAAAATTTAAAACGCGTGTAAAACATAAACCAAACGATGAAATTGGTTATTTCTTCATGTATAATGATCAACTCGATACTCCCTAGCCCCCAACAGCCTTTTTTTTCATAACACTTTAACCAGAGTGACGGGAGAGCGGCATTTCAGAAAACGTGCTTATCTCGGCGAGAAAAAGCGATTTCGGCAATAAAATTTAAAACGCGTGTAAAACATAAACCAAACGATGAAATTGGTTATTTCTTCATGTATAATGATCAACTCGATACTCCCTAGCCCCCAACAGCCTTTTTTTTCATAACACTTTAACCAGAGTGACGGGAGAGCGGCATTTCAGAAAACGTGCTTATCTCGGCGAGAAAAAGCGATTTCGGCAATAAAATTTAAAACGCGTGTAAAACATAAACCAAACGATGAAATTGGTTATTTCTTCATGTATAATGATCAACTCGATACTCCCTAGCCCCCAACAGCCTTTTTTTTCATAACACTTTAACCAGAGTGACGGGAGAGCGGCATTTCAGAAAACGTGCTTATCTCGGCGAGAAAAAGCGATTTCGGCAATAAAATTTAAAACGCGTGTAAAACATAAACCAAACGATGAAATTGGTTATTTCTTCATGTATAATGATCAACTCGATACTCCCTAGCCCCCAACAGCCTTTTTTTTCATAACACTTTAACCAGAGTGACGGGAGAGCGGCATTTCAGAAAACGTGCTTATCTCGGCGAGAAAAAGCGATTTCGGCAATAAAATTTAAAACGCGTGTAAAACATAAACCAAACGATGAAATTGGTTATTTCTTCATGTATAATGATCAACTCGATACTCCCTAGCCCCCAACAGCCTTTTTTTTCATAACACTTTAACCAGAGTGACGGGAGAGCGGCATTTCAGAAAACGTGCTTATCTCGGCGAGAAAAAGCGATTTCGGCAATAAAATTTAAAACGCGTGTAAAACATAAACCAAACGATGAAATTGGTTATTTCTTCATGTATAATGATCAACTCGATACTCCCTAGCCCCCAACAGCCTTTTTTTTCATAACACTTTAACCAGAGTGACGGGAGAGCGGCATTTCAGAAAACGTGCTTATCTCGGCGAGAAAAAGCGATTTCGGCAATAAAATTTAAAACGCGTGTAAAACATAAACCAAACGATGAAATTGGTTATTTCTTCATGTATAATGATCAACTCGATACTCCCTAGCCCCCAACAGCCTTTTTTTTCATAACACTTTAACCAGAGTGACGGGAGAGCGGCATTTCAGAAAACGTGCTTATCTCGGCGAGAAAAAGCGATTTCGGCAATAAAATTTAAAACGCGTGTAAAACATAAACCAAACGATGAAATTGGTTATTTCTTCATGTATAATGATCAACTCGATACTCCCTAGCCCCCAACAGCCTTTTTTTTCATAACACTTTAACCAGAGTGACGGGAGAGCGGCATTTCAGAAAACGTGCTTATCTCGGCGAGAAAAAGCGATTTCGGCAATAAAATTTAAAACGCGTGTAAAACATAAACCAAACGATGAAATTGGTTATTTCTTCATGTATAATGATCAACTCGATACTCCCTAGCCCCCAACAGCCTTTTTTTTCATAACACTTTAACCAGAGTGACGGGAGAGCGGCATTTCAGAAAACGTGCTTATCTCGGCGAGAAAAAGCGATTTCGGCAATAAAATTTAAAACGCGTGTAAAACATAAACCAAACGATGAAATTGGTTATTTCTTCATGTATAATGATCAACTCGATACTCCCTAGCCCCCAACAGCCTTTTTTTTCATAACACTTTAACCAGAGTGACGGGAGAGCGGCATTTCAGAAAACGTGCTTATCTCGGCGAGAAAAAGCGATTTCGGCAATAAAATTTAAAACGCGTGTAAAACATAAACCAAACGATGAAATTGGTTATTTCTTCATGTATAATGATCAACTCGATACTCCCTAGCCCCCAACAGCCTTTTTTTTCATAACACTTTAACCAGAGTGACGGGAGAGCGGCATTTCAGAAAACGTGCTTATCTCGGCGAGAAAAAGCGATTTCGGCAATAAAATTTAAAACGCGTGTAAAACATAAACCAAACGATGAAATTGGTTATTTCTTCATGTATAATGATCAACTCGATACTCCCTAGCCCCCAACAGCCTTTTTTTTCATAACACTTTAACCAGAGTGACGGGAGAGCGGCATTTCAGAAAACGTGCTTATCTCGGCGAGAAAAAGCGATTTCGGCAATAAAATTTAAAACGCGTGTAAAACATAAACCAAACGATGAAATTGGTTATTTCTTCATGTATAATGATCAACTCGATACTCCCTAGCCCCCAACAGCCTTTTTTTTCATAACACTTTAACCAGAGTGACGGGAGAGCGGCATTTCAGAAAACGTGCTTATCTCGGCGAGAAAAAGCGATTTCGGCAATAAAATTTAAAACGCGTGTAAAACATAAACCAAACGATGAAATTGGTTATTTCTTCATGTATAATGATCAACTCGATACTCCCTAGCCCCCAACAGCCTTTTTTTTCATAACACTTTAACCAGAGTGACGGGAGAGCGGCATTTCAGAAAACGTGCTTATCTCGGCGAGAAAAAGCGATTTCGGCAATAAAATTTAAAACGCGTGTAAAACATAAACCAAACGATGAAATTGGTTATTTCTTCATGTATAATGATCAACTCGATACTCCCTAGCCCCCAACAGCCTTTTTTTTCATAACACTTTAACCAGAGTGACGGGAGAGCGGCATTTCAGAAAACGTGCTTATCTCGGCGAGAAAAAGCGATTTCGGCAATAAAATTTAAAACGCGTGTAAAACATAAACCAAACGATGAAATTGGTTATTTCTTCATGTATAATGATCAACTCGATACTCCCTAGCCCCCAACAGCCTTTTTTTTCATAACACTTTAACCAGAGTGACGGGAGAGCGGCATTTCAGAAAACGTGCTTATCTCGGCGAGAAAAAGCGATTTCGGCAATAAAATTTAAAACGCGTGTAAAACATAAACCAAACGATGAAATTGGTTATTTCTTCATGTATAATGATCAACTCGATACTCCCTAGCCCCCAACAGCCTTTTTTTTCATAACACTTTAACCAGAGTGACGGGAGAGCGGCATTTCAGAAAACGTGCTTATCTCGGCGAGAAAAAGCGATTTCGGCAATAAAATTTAAAACGCGTGTAAAACATAAACCAAACGATGAAATTGGTTATTTCTTCATGTATAATGATCAACTCGATACTCCCTAGCCCCCAACAGCCTTTTTTTTCATAACACTTTAACCAGAGTGACGGGAGAGCGGCATTTCAGAAAACGTGCTTATCTCGGCGAGAAAAAGCGATTTCGGCAATAAAATTTAAAACGCGTGTAAAACATAAACCAAACGATGAAATTGGTTATTTCTTCATGTATAATGATCAACTCGATACTCCCTAGCCCCCAACAGCCTTTTTTTTCATAACACTTTAACCAGAGTGACGGGAGAGCGGCATTTCAGAAAACGTGCTTATCTCGGCGAGAAAAAGCGATTTCGGCAATAAAATTTAAAACGCGTGTAAAACATAAACCAAACGATGAAATTGGTTATTTCTTCATGTATAATGATCAACTCGATACTCCCTAGCCCCCAACAGCCTTTTTTTTCATAACACTTTAACCAGAGTGACGGGAGAGCGGCATTTCAGAAAACGTGCTTATCTCGGCGAGAAAAAGCGATTTCGGCAATAAAATTTAAAACGCGTGTAAAACATAAACCAAACGATGAAATTGGTTATTTCTTCATGTATAATGATCAACTCGATACTCCCTAGCCCCCAACAGCCTTTTTTTTCATAACACTTTAACCAGAGTGACGGGAGAGCGGCATTTCAGAAAACGTGCTTATCTCGGCGAGAAAAAGCGATTTCGGCAATAAAATTTAAAACGCGTGTAAAACATAAACCAAACGATGAAATTGGTTATTTCTTCATGTATAATGATCAACTCGATACTCCCTAGCCCCCAACAGCCTTTTTTTTCATAACACTTTAACCAGAGTGACGGGAGAGCGGCATTTCAGAAAACGTGCTTATCTCGGCGAGAAAAAGCGATTTCGGCAATAAAATTTAAAACGCGTGTAAAACATAAACCAAACGATGAAATTGGTTATTTCTTCATGTATAATGATCAACTCGATACTCCCTAGCCCCCAACAGCCTTTTTTTTCATAACACTTTAACCAGAGTGACGGGAGAGCGGCATTTCAGAAAACGTGCTTATCTCGGCGAGAAAAAGCGATTTCGGCAATAAAATTTAAAACGCGTGTAAAACATAAACCAAACGATGAAATTGGTTATTTCTTCATGTATAATGATCAACTCGATACTCCCTAGCCCCCAACAGCCTTTTTTTTCATAACACTTTAACCAGAGTGACGGGAGAGCGGCATTTCAGAAAACGTGCTTATCTCGGCGAGAAAAAGCGATTTCGGCAATAAAATTTAAAACGCGTGTAAAACATAAACCAAACGATGAAATTGGTTATTTCTTCATGTATAATGATCAACTCGATACTCCCTAGCCCCCAACAGCCTTTTTTTTCATAACACTTTAACCAGAGTGACGGGAGAGCGGCATTTCAGAAAACGTGCTTATCTCGGCGAGAAAAAGCGATTTCGGCAATAAAAATTTAAAACGCGTGTAAAACATAAACCAAACGATGAAATTGGTTATTTCTTCATGTATAATGATCAACTCGATACTCCCTAGCCCCCAACAGCCTTTTTTTTCATAACACTTTAACCAGAGTGACGGGAGAGCGGCATTTCAGAAAACGTGCTTATCTCGGCGAGAAAAAGCGATTTCGGCAATAAAATTTAAAACGCGTGTAAAACATAAACCAAACGATGAAATTGGTTATTTCTTCATGTATAATGATCAACTCGATACTCCCTAGCCCCCCAACAGCCTTTTTTTTCATAACACTTTAACCAGAGTGACGGGAGAGCGGCATTTCAGAAAACGTGCTTATCTCGGCGAGAAAAAGCGATTTCGGCAATAAAATTTAAAACGCGTGTAAAACATAAACCAAACGATGAAATTGGTTATTTCTTCATGTATAATGATCAACTCGATACTCCCTAGCCCCCAACAGCCTTTTTTTTCATAACACTTTAACCAGAGTGACGGGAGAGCGGCATTTCAGAAAACGTGCTTATCTCGGCGAGAAAAAGCGATTTCGGCAATAAAATTTAAAACGCGTGTAAAACATAACCAAACGATGAAATTGGTTATTTCTTCATGTATAATGATCAACTCGATACTCCCTAGCCCCCAACAGCCTTTTTTTTCATAACACTTTAACCAGAGTGACGGGAGAGCGGCATTTCAGAAAACGTGCTTATCTCGGCGAGAAAAAGCGATTTCGGCAATAAAATTTAAAACGCGTGTAAAACATAAACCAAACGATGAAATTGGTTATTTCTTCATGTATAATGATCAACTCGATACTCCCTAGCCCCCAACAGCCTTTTTTTTCATAACACTTTAACCAGAGTGACGGGAGAGCGGGCATTTCAGAAAACGTGCTTATCTCGGCGAGAAAAAGCGATTTCGGCAATAAAATTTAAAACGCGTGTAAAACATAAACCAAACGATGAAATTGGTTATTTCTTCATGTATAATGATCAACTCGATACTCCCTAGCCCCCAACAGCCTTTTTTTTCATAACACTTTAACCAGAGTGACGGGAGAGCGGCATTTCAGAAAACGTGCTTATCTCGGCGAGAAAAAGCGATTTCGGCAATAAAATTTAAAACGCGTGTAAAACATAAACCAAACGATGAAATTGGTTATTTCTTCATGTATAATGATCAACTCGATACTCCCTAGCCCCCAACAGCCTTTTTTTTCATAACACTTTAACCAGAGTGACGGGAGAGCGGCATTTCAGAAAACGTGCTTATCTCGGCGAGAAAAAGCGATTTCGGCAATAAAATTTAAAACGCGTGTAAAACATAAACCAAACGATGAAATTGGTTATTTCTTCATGTATAATGATCAACTCGATACTCCCTAGCCCCCAACAGCCTTTTTTTTCATAACACTTTAACCAGAGTGACGGGAGAGCGGCATTTCAGAAAACGTGCTTATCTCGGCGAGAAAAAGCGATTTCGGCAATAAAATTTAAAACGCGTGTAAAACATAAACCAAACGATGAAATTGGTTATTTCTTCATGTATAATGATCAACTCGATACTCCCTAGCCCCCAACAGCCTTTTTTTTCATAACACTTTAACCAGAGTGACGGGAGAGCGGCATTTCAGAAAACGTGCTTATCTCGGCGAGAAAAAGCGATTTCGGCAATAAAATTTAAAACGCGTGTAAAACATAAACCAAACGATGAAATTGGTTATTTCTTCATGTATAATGATCAACTCGATACTCCCTAGCCCCCAACAGCCTTTTTTTTCATAACACTTTAACCAGAGTGACGGGAGAGCGGCATTTCAGAAAACGTGCTTATCTCGGCGAGAAAAAGCGATTTCGGCAATAAAATTTAAAACGCGTGTAAAACATAAACCAAACGATGAAATTGGTTATTTCTTCATGTATAATGATCAACTCGATACTCCCTAGCCCCCAACAGCCTTTTTTTTCATAACACTTTAACCAGAGTGACGGGAGAGCGGCATTTCAGAAAACGTGCTTATCTCGGCGAGAAAAAGCGATTTCGGCAATAAAATTTAAAACGCGTGTAAAACATAAACCAAACGATGAAATTGGTTATTTCTTCATGTATAATGATCAACTCGATACTCCCTAGCCCCCAACAGCCTTTTTTTTCATAACACTTTAACCAGAGTGACGGGAGAGCGGCATTTCAGAAAACGTGCTTATCTCGGCGAGAAAAAGCGATTTCGGCAATAAAATTTAAAAACGCGTGTAAAACATAAACCAAACGATGAAATTGGTTATTTCTTCATGTATAATGATCAACTCGATACTCCCTAGCCCCCAACAGCCTTTTTTTTCATAACACTTTAACCAGAGTGACGGGAGAGCGGCATTTCAGAAAACGTGCTTATCTCGGCGAGAAAAAGCGATTTCGGCAATAAAATTTAAAACGCGTGTAAAACATAAACCAAACGATGAAATTGGTTATTTCTTCATGTATAATGATCAACTCGATACTCCCTAGCCCCCAACAGCCTTTTTTTTCATAACACTTTAACCAGAGTGACGGGAGAGCGGCATTTCAGAAAACGTGCTTATCTCGGCGAGAAAAAGCGATTTCGGCAATAAAATTTAAAACGCGTGTAAAACATAAACCAAACGATGAAATTGGTTATTTCTTCATGTATAATGATCAACTCGATACTCCCTAGCCCCCAACAGCCTTTTTTTTCATAACACTTTAACCAGAGTGACGGGAGAGCGGCATTTCAGAAAACGTGCTTATCTCGGCGAGAAAAAGCGATTTCGGCAATAAAATTTAAAACGCGTGTAAAACATAAACCAAACGATGAAATTGGTTATTTCTTCATGTATAATGATCAACTCGATACTCCCTAGCCCCCAACAGCCTTTTTTTCATAACACTTTAACCAGAGTGACGGGAGAGCGGCATTTCAGAAAACGTGCTTATCTCGGCGAGAAAAAGCGATTTCGGCAATAAAATTTAAAACGCGTGTAAAACATAAACCAAACGATGAAATTGGTTATTTCTTCATGTATAATGATCAACTCGATACTCCCTAGCCCCCAACAGCCTTTTTTTTCATAACACTTTAACCAGAGTGACGGGAGAGCGGCATTTCAGAAAACGTGCTTATCTCGGCGAGAAAAAGCGATTTCGGCAATAAAATTTAAAACGCGTGTAAAACATAAACCAAACGATGAAATTGGTTATTTCTTCATGTATAATGATCAACTCGATACTCCCTAGCCCCCAACAGCCTTTTTTTTTCATAACACTTTAACCAGAGTGACGGGAGAGCGGCATTTCAGAAAACGTGCTTATCTCGGCGAGAAAAAGCGATTTCGGCAATAAAATTTAAAACGCGTGTAAAACATAAACCAAACGATGAAATTGGTTATTTCTTCATGTATAATGATCAACTCGATACTCCCTAGCCCCCAACAGCCTTTTTTTTCATAACACTTTAACCAGAGTGACGGGAGAGCGGCATTTCAGAAAACGTGCTTATCTCGGCGAGAAAAAGCGATTTCGGCAATAAAATTTAAAACGCGTGTAAAACATAAACCAAACGATGAAATTGGTTATTTCTTCATGTATAATGATCAACTCGATACTCCCTAGCCCCCAACAGCCTTTTTTTTCATAACACTTTAACCAGAGTGACGGGAGAGCGGCATTTCAGAAAACGTGCTTATCTCGGCGAGAAAAAGCGATTTCGGCAATAAAATTTAAAACGCGTGTAAAACATAAACCAAACGATGAAATTGGTTATTTCTTCATGTATAATGATCAACTCGATACTCCCTAGCCCCCAACAGCCTTTTTTTTCATAACACTTTAACCAGAGTGACGGGAGAGCGGCATTTCAGAAAACGTGCTTATCTCGGCGAGAAAAAGCGATTTCGGCAATAAAATTTAAAACGCGTGTAAAACATAAACCAAACGATGAAATTGGTTATTTCTTCATGTATAATGATCAACTCGATACTCCCTAGCCCCCAACAGCCTTTTTTTTCATAACACTTTAACCAGAGTGACGGGAGAGCGGCATTTCAGAAAACGTGCTTATCTCGGCGAGAAAAAGCGATTTCGGCAATAAAATTTAAAACGCGTGTAAAACATAAACCAAACGATGAAATTGGTTATTTCTTCATGTATAATGATCAACTCGATACTCCCTAGCCCCCAACAGCCTTTTTTTTCATAACACTTTAACCAGAGTGACGGGAGAGCGGCATTTCAGAAAACGTGCTTATCTCGGCGAGAAAAAGCGATTTCGGCAATAAAATTTAAAACGCGTGTAAAACATAAACCAAACGATGAAATTGGTTATTTCTTCATGTATAATGATCAACTCGATACTCCCTAGCCCCCAACAGCCTTTTTTTTCATAACACTTTAACCAGAGTGACGGGAGAGCGGCATTTCAGAAAACGTGCTTATCTCGGCGAGAAAAAGCGATTTCGGCAATAAAATTTAAAACGCGTGTAAAACATAAACCAAACGATGAAATTGGTTATTTCTTCATGTATAATGATCAACTCGATACTCCCTAGCCCCCAACAGCCTTTTTTTTCATAACACTTTAACCAGAGTGACGGGAGAGCGGCATTTCAGAAAACGTGCTTATCTCGGCGAGAAAAAGCGATTTCGGCAATAAAATTTAAAACGCGTGTAAAACATAAACCAAACGATGAAATTGGTTATTTCTTCATGTATAATGATCAACTCGATACTCCCTAGCCCCCAACAGCCTTTTTTTTCATAACACTTTAACCAGAGTGACGGGAGAGCGGCATTTCAGAAAACGTGCTTATCTCGGCGAGAAAAAGCGATTTCGGCAATAAAATTTAAAACGCGTGTAAAAACATAAACCAAACGATGAAATTGGTTATTTCTTCATGTATAATGATCAACTCGATACTCCCTAGCCCCCAACAGCCTTTTTTTTCATAACACTTTAACCAGAGTGACGGGAGAGCGGCATTTCAGAAAACGTGCTTATCTCGGCGAGAAAAAGCGATTTCGGCAATAAAATTTAAAACGCGTGTAAAACATAAACCAAACGATGAAATTGGTTATTTCTTCATGTATAATGATCAACTCGATACTCCCTAGCCCCCAACAGCCTTTTTTTTCATAACACTTTAACCAGAGTGACGGGAGAGCGGCATTTCAGAAAACGTGCTTATCTCGGCGAGAAAAAGCGATTTCGGCAATAAAATTTAAAACGCGTGTAAAACATAAACCAAACGATGAAATTGGTTATTTCTTCATGTATAATGATCAACTCGATACTCCCTAGCCCCCAACAGCCTTTTTTTTCATAACACTTTAACCAGAGTGACGGGAGAGCGGCATTTCAGAAAACGTGCTTATCTCGGCGAGAAAAAGCGATTTCGGCAATAAAATTTAAAACGCGTGTAAAACATAAACCAAACGATGAAATTGGTTATTTCTTCATGTATAATGATCAACTCGATACTCCCTAGCCCCCAACAGCCTTTTTTTTCATAACACTTTAACCAGAGTGACGGGAGAGCGGCATTTCAGAAAACGTGCTTATCTCGGCGAGAAAAAGCGATTTCGGCAATAAAATTTAAAACGCGTGTAAAACATAAACCAAACGATGAAATTGGTTATTTCTTCATGTATAATGATCAACTCGATACTCCCTAGCCCCCAACAGCCTTTTTTTTCATAACACTTTAACCAGAGTGACGGGAGAGCGGCATTTCAGAAAACGTGCTTATCTCGGCGAGAAAAAGCGATTTCGGCAATAAAATTTAAAACGCGTGTAAAACATAAACCAAACGATGAAATTGGTTATTTCTTCATGTATAATGATCAACTCGATACTCCCTAGCCCCCAACAGCCTTTTTTTTCATAACACTTTAACCAGAGTGACGGGAGAGCGGCATTTCAGAAAACGTGCTTATCTCGGCGAGAAAAAGCGATTTCGGCAATAAAATTTAAAACGCGTGTAAAACATAAACCAAACGATGAAATTGGTTATTTCTTCATGTATAATGATCAACTCGATACTCCCTAGCCCCCAACAGCCTTTTTTTTCATAACACTTTAACCAGAGTGACGGGAGAGCGGCATTTCAGAAAACGTGCTTATCTCGGCGAGAAAAAGCGATTTCGGCAATAAAATTTAAAACGCGTGTAAAACATAAACCAAACGATGAAATTGGTTATTTCTTCATGTATAATGATCAACTCGATACTCCCTAGCCCCCAACAGCCTTTTTTTTCATAACACTTTAACCAGAGTGACGGGAGAGCGGCATTTCAGAAAACGTGCTTATCTCGGCGAGAAAAAGCGATTTCGGCAATAAAATTTAAAACGCGTGTAAAACATAAACCAAACGATGAAATTGGTTATTTCTTCATGTATAATGATCAACTCGATACTCCCTAGCCCCCAACAGCCTTTTTTTTCATAACACTTTAACCAGAGTGACGGGAGAGCGGCATTTCAGAAAACGTGCTTATCTCGGCGAGAAAAAGCGATTTCGGCAATAAAATTTAAAACGCGTGTAAAACATAAACCAAACGATGAAATTGGTTATTTCTTTATGTATAATGATCAACTCGATACTCCCTAGCCCCCAACAGCCTTTTTTTTCATAACACTTTAACCAGAGTGACGGGAGAGCGGCATTTCAGAAAACGTGCTTATCTCGGCGAGAAAAAGCGATTTCGGCAATAAAATTTAAAACGCGTGTAAAACATAAACCAAACGATGAA
>NW_026559844.1:0-26862 GCF_027744805.1 Dunckerocampus dactyliophorus | reverse complement strand
CAAACCCCCCAAACATTCATCGGGGGTCCCCGGCAGGACTCAAAGATGGCAAAAAACACAACTTTTCCGAGGGGTCGATTTTCACCCGTTCGACAGTGCGGCACTGTCGCGAAATCGCATTTTTTCAAGCTGCTGAAACGCCACTTTTCCGGCCCGGGAGGTGGGCCAAACCCCCCAAACATTCATCGGGGGTCCCGGCAGGACTCAAAGATGGCAAAAAACACCAACTTTTCGAGGGGTCGATTTCTCCACCCGTTTCGACAGGCCTGCACTCGCGAAATCGCATTTTTTTCAAGCTGCTGAAACGCCACTTTTCCGGCCCGGGAGGTGGGCCAAACCCCCCAAACATTCATCGGGGGTCCCGGCAGGACTCAAAGATGGCAAAAAACCCAACTTTTCCGAGGGGTCGATTTTCACCGTTTCGACAGTGCGGCACTGTCGCGAAATCGCATTTTTTCAAGCTGCTGAAACGCCACTTTTCCGGCCGGGAGGTGGGCCAAACCCCCCAAACATTCATCGGGGGTCCCGGCAGGACTCAAAGATGGCAAAAAACCCAACTTTTCCGAGGGGTCGATTTTCACCCGTTTCGACAGTGCCGGCACTGTCGCGAAATCGCAT
The DNA here is from genome assembly GCF_027744805.1 of Dunckerocampus dactyliophorus. NCBI lineage: Eukaryota > Metazoa > Chordata > Actinopteri > Syngnathiformes > Syngnathidae > Dunckerocampus > Dunckerocampus dactyliophorus. The sequence continues at coordinate 26,244 of NW_026559844.1, read as the reverse complement.
TTTTTCAAGCTGCTGAAACGCCACTTTTCCGGCCCGGGAGGTGGGCCAAACCCCCCAAACATTCATCGGGGGTCCCGGCAGGACTCAAAGATGGCAAAAAACCCAACTTTTCCGAGGGGTCGATTTTCACGTTTCGACAGTGCCGGCACTGTCGCGAAATCGCATTTTTTCAAGCTGCTGAAACGCCACTTTTCCGGCCCGGGAGGTGGGCCAAACCCCCCAAACATTCATCGGGGGTCCGGCAGGACTCAAAGATGGCAAAAAACCCAACTTTTCCGAGGGGTCGATTTCTCACCCGTTTCGACAGTGCCGGCACTGTCGCGAAATCGCATTTTTTCAAGCTGCTGAAACGCCACTTTTCCGGCCCGGGAGGTGGGCCAAACCCCCCAAACATTCATCGGGGGTCCCGGCAGGACTCAAAGATGGCAAAAAAACCCAACTTTTCCGAGGGGTCGATTTTCACCCGTTTCGACAGGCCCTCGCGAAATCGCATTTTTTCAAGCTGCTGAAACGCCACTTTTCCGGCCGGGAGGTGGGCCAAACCCCCCAAACATTCATCGGGGTCCCGGCAGGACTCAAAGATGGCAAAAAAACCCAACTTTTCCGAGGGGTCGATTTTCACCCGTTTCGACAGTGCCGGCACTGTCGCGAAATCGCATTTTTTCAAGCTGCTGAAACGCCACTTTTCCGGCCCGGGAGGTGGGCCAAACCCCCCAAACATTCATCGGGGGTCCCGGCAGGACTCAAAGATGGCAAAAAACCCAACTTTTCCGAGGGGTCGATTTTCACCCGTTTCGACAGTGCCGGCACTGTCGCGAAATCGCATTTTTTCAAGCTGCTGAAACGCCACTTTTCCGGCCCTGGAGGTGGGCCAAACCCCCCAAACATTCATCGGGGGTCCCGGCAGGACTCAAAGATGGCAAAAAACCCAACTTTTCCGAGGGGTCGATTTTCACCCGTTTCGACAGTCGCGAAATCGCATTTTTTCAAGCTGCTGAAACGCCACTTTTCCGGCCCGGGGGTGGGCCAAACCCCCCAAACATTCATCGGGGGTCCCGGCAGGACTCAAAGATGGCAAAAAAACCCAACTTTTCCGAGGGTTCGATTTTCACCCGTTTCGACAGTGCCGGCACTGTCGCGAAATCGCATTTTTTCAAGCTGCTGAAACGCCACTTTTCCGGCCCGGGAGGTGGGCCAAACCCCCCAAACATTCATCGGGGGTCCCGGCAGGACTCAAAGATGGCAAAAAACCCAACTTTTCCGAGGGGTCGATTTTCACCCGTTTCGACAGTGCCGGCACTGTCGCGAAATCGCATTTTTTCAAGCTGCTGAAACGCCACTTTTCCGGCCCGGGAGGTGGGCCAAACCCCCCAAACATTCATCGGGGGTCCCGGCAGGACTCAAAGATGGCAAAAAACCCAACTTTTCCGAGGGGTCGATTTTCACCGTTTCGACAGTGCCGGCACTGTCGCGAAATCGCATTTTTTCAAGCTGCTGAAACGCCACTTTTCCGGCCCGGGAGGTGGGCCAAACCCCCCAAACATTCATCGGGGGTCCCGGCAGGACTCAAAGATGGCAAAAAACCCAACTTTTCCGAGGGGTCGATTTTCACCCGTTTCGACAGTGCCGGCACTGTCGCGAAATCGCATTTTTTCAAGCTGCTGAAACGCCACTTTTCCGGCCCGGGAGGTGGGCCAAACCCCCCAAACATTCATCGGGGGTCCCGGCAGGACTCAAAGATGGCAAAAAACCCAACTTTTCCGAGGGGTCGATTTTCACCCGTTTCGACAGTGCCGGCACTGTCGCGAAATCGCATTTTTTCAAGCTGCTGAAACGCCACTTTTCCGGCCCGGGAGGTGGGCCAAACCCCCCAAACATTCATCGGGGTCCCGGCAGGACTCAAAGATGGCAAAAAAACCAACTTTTCCGAGGGGTCGATTTTCACCCGTTTCGACAGTGCCGGCACTGTCGCGAAATCGCATTTTTTTCAAGCTGCTGAAACGCCACTTTTCCGGCCCGGGAGGTGGGCCAAACCCCCCAAACATTCATCGGGGGTCCCGGCAGGACTCAAAGATGGCAAAAAACCCAACTTTTCCGAGGGGTCGATTTCACCCGTTTCGACAGTGCCGGCACTGTCGCGAAATCGCATTTTTTCAAGCTGCTGAAACGCCACTTTTCCGGCCCGGGAGGTGGGCCAAACCCCCCAAACATTCATCGGGGGTCCCGGCAGGACTCAAAGATGGCAAAAAACCCAACTTTTCCGAGGGGTCGATTTTCACCCGTTTCGACAGTGCCGGCACTGTCGCGAAATCGCATTTTTTCAAGCTGCTGAAACGCCACTTTTCCGGCCCGGGAGGTGGGCCAAACCCCCCAAACATTCATCGGGGTCCCGGCAGGACTCAAAGATGGCAAAAAACCCAACTTTTCCGAGGGGTCGATTTTCACCCGTTTCGACAGTGCCGGCACTGTCGCGAAATCGCATTTTTTCAAGCTGCTGAAACGCCACTTTTCCGGCCCGGGAGGTGGGCCAAACCCCCCAAACATTCATCGGGGGTCCCGGCAGGACTCAAAGATGGCAAAAAACCCAACTTTTCCGAGGGGTCGATTTTCACCCGTTTCGACAGTGCCGGCACTGTCGCGAAATCGCATTTTTTCAAGCTGCTGAAACGCCACTTTTCCGGCCCGGGAGGTGGGCCAAACCCCCCAAACATTCATCGGGGGTCCCGGCAGGACTCAAAGATGGCAAAAAACCCAACTTTTCCGAGGGGTCGATTTTCACCCGTTTCGACAGTGCCGGCACTGTCGCGAAATCGCATTTTTTCAAGCTGCTGAAACGCCACTTTTCCGGCCCGGGAGGTGGGCCAAACCCCCCAAACATTCATCGGGGGTCCCGGCAGGACTCAAAGATGGCAAAAAACCCAACTTTTCCGAGGGGTCGATTTTCACCCGTTTCGACAGTGCCGGCACTGTCGCGAAATCGCATTTTTTCAATCTGCTGAAACGCCACTTTTCCGGCCCGGGAGGTGGGCCAAACCCCCCCAAACATTCATCGGGGGTCCCGGCAGGACTCAAAGATGGCAAAAAAACCCAACTTTTCCGAGGGGTCGATTTTCACCCGTTTCGACAGTGCCGGCACTGTCGCGAAATCGCATTTTTTCAAGCTGCTGAAACGCCACTTTTCCGGCCCGGGAGGTGGGCCAAACCCCCCAAACATTCATCGGGGGTCCGGCAGGACTCAAAGATGGCAAAAAACCCAACTTTTCCGAGGGGTCGATTTTCACCCGTTTCGACAGTGCCGGCACTGTCGCGAAATCGCATTTTTTCAAGCTGCTGAAACGCCACTTTTCCGGCCCGGGAGGTGGGCCAACCCCCCAAACATTCATCGGGGGTCCCGGCAGGACTCAAAGATGGCAAAAACCCAACTTTTCCGAGGGGTCGATTTTCACCCGTTTCGACAGTGCCGGCACTGTCGCGAAATCGCATTTTTTCAAGCTGCTGAAACGCCACTTTTCCGGCCCGGGAGGTGGGCCAAACCCCCCAAACATTCATCGGGGGTCCCGGCAGGACTCAAAGATGGCAAAAAACCCAACTTTTCCGAGGGGTCGATTTTCACCCGTTCGACAGTCGCTTCGGCACTGTCGCGAAATCGCATTTTTTCAAGCTGCTGAAACGCCACTTTTCCGGCCCGGGAGGTGGGCCAAACCCCCAAACATTCATCGGGGGTCCCGGCAGGACTCAAAGATGGCAAAAAACCCAACTTTTCCGAGGGGTCGATTTTCACCCGTTTCGACAGTGCCGGCACTGTCGCGAAATCGCATTTTTTCAAGCTGCTGAAACGCCACTTTTCCGGCCCGGGAGGTGGGCCAAACCCCCCAAACATTCATCGGGGGTCCCGGCAGGACTCAAAGATGGCAAAAAACCCAACTTTTCCGAGGGGTCGATTTTCACCCGTTTCGACAGTGCCGGCACTGTCGCGAAATCGCATTTTTTCAAGCTGCTGAAACGCCACTTTTCCGGCCCGGGAGGTGGGCCAAACCCCCCAAACATTCATCGGGGGTCCCGGCAGGACTCAAAGATGGCAAAAAAACCCAACTTTTCCGAGGGGTCGATTTTCACACCGTTTCGACAGTGCCGGCACTGTCGCGAAATCGCATTTTTTCAAGCTGCTGAAACGCCACTTTTCCGGCCCGGGAGGTGGGCCAAACCCCCCAAACATTCATCGGGGGTCCCGGCAGGACTCAAAGATGGCAAAAAACCCAACTTTTCCGAGGGGTCGATTTTCACACCGTTTCGACAGTGCCGGCACTGTCGCGAAATCGCATTTTTTCAAGCTGCTGAAACGCCACTTTTCCGGCCCGGGAGGTGGGCCAAACCCCCCCAAACATTCATCGGGGGTCCCGGCAGGACTCAAAGATGGCAAAAAACCCAACTTTTCCGAGGGGTCGATTTTCCACCCGTTTCGACAGTGCCGGCACTGTCGCGAAATCGCATTTTTTCAAGCTGCTGAAACGCCACTTTTCCGGCCCGGGAGGTGGGCCAAACCCCCCAAACATTCATCGGGGGTCCCGGCAGGACTCAAAGATGGCAAAAAAACCCAACTTTTCCGAGGGGTCGATTTTCACCCGTTTCGACAGTGCCGGCACTGTCGCGAAATCGCATTTTTTCAAGCTGCTGAAACGCCACTTTTCCGGCCCGGGAGGTGGGCCAAACCCCCCAAAACATTCATCGGGGGTCCCGGCAGGACTCAAAGATGGCAAAAAAACCCAACTTTTCCGAGGGGGTCGATTTTCACCCGTTTCGACAGTGCCGGCACTGTCGCGAAATCGCATTTTTTCAAGCTGCTGAAACGCCACTTTTCCGGCCCGGGAGGTGGGCCAAACCCCCCAAACATTCATCGGGGGTCCCGGCAGGACTCAAAGATGGCAAAAAACCCAACTTTTCCGAGGGGTCGATTTTCACCCCGTTTCGACAGTGCCGGCACTGTCGCGAAATCGCATTTTTTCAAGCTGCTGAAACGCCACTTTTCCGGCCCGGGAGGTGGGCCAAACCCCCCAAACATTCATCGGGGGTCCCGGCAGGACTCAAAGATGGCAAAAAAACCCAACTTTTCCGAGGGGTCGATTTTCACCCGTTTCGACAGTGCCGGCACTGTCGCGCGAAATCGCATTTTTTCAAGCTGCTGAAACGCCACTTTTCCGGCCCGGGAGGTGGGCCAAACCCCCCAAACATTCATCGGGGGTCCCGGCAGGACTCAAAGATGGCAAAAAACCCAACTTTTCCGAGGGGTCGATTTTCACACCGTTTCGACAGTGCCGGCACTGTCGCGAAATCGCATTTTTTCAAGCTGCTGAAACGCCACTTTTCCGGCCCGGGAGGTGGGCCAAACCCCCCAAACATTCATCGGGGGTCCCGGCAGGACTCAAAGATGGCAAAAAACCCAACTTTTCCGAGGGGTCGATTTTCACCCGTTTCGACAGTGCCGGCACTGTCGCGAAATCGCATTTTTTCAATCTGCTGAAACGCCACTTTTCCGGCCCGGGAGGTGGGCCAAACCCCCCAAACATTCATCGGGGGTCCCGGCAGGACTCAAAGATGGCAAAAAAACCCAACTTTTCCGAGGGGTCGATTTTCACCCGTTTCGACAGTGCCGGCACTGTCGCGAAATCGCATTTTTTCAAGCTGCTGAAACGCCACTTTTCCGGCCCGGGAGGTGGGCCAAACCCCCCAAACATTCATCGGGGGTCCCGGCAGGACTCAAAGATGGCAAAAAACCCAACTTTTCCGAGGGGTCGATTTTCACCCGTTTCGACAGTGCCGGCACTGTCGCGAAATCGCATTTTTTCAAGCTGCTGAAACGCCACTTTTCCGGCCCGGGAGGTGGGCCAAACCCCCCAAACATTCATCGGGGGTCCCGGCAGGACTCAAAGATGGCAAAAAACCCAACTTTTCCGAGGGGTCGATTTTCACACCGTTTCGACAGTGCCGGCACTGTCGCGAAATCGCATTTTTTCAAGCTGCTGAAACGCCACTTTTCCGGCCCGGGAGGTGGGCCAAACCCCCCAAACATTCATCGGGGGTCCCGGCAGGACTCAAAGATGGCAAAAAACCCAACTTTTCCGAGGGGTCGATTTTCACCCCGTTTCGACAGTGCCGGGCACTGTCGCGAAATCAGCATTTTTTCAAGCTGCTGAAACGCCACTTTTCCGGCCCGGGAGGTGGGCCAAACCCCCCAAACATTCATCGGGGGTCCCGGCAGGACTCAAAGATGGCAAAAAACCCAACTTTTCCGAGGGGTCGATTTTCACCCGTTTCGACAGTGCCGGCACTGTCGCGAAATCGCATTTTTTCAAGCTGCTGAAACGCCACTTTTCCGGCCCGGGAGGTGGGCCAAACCCCCCAAACATTCATCGGGGGTCCCCGGCAGGACTCAAAGATGGCAAAAAACCCAACTTTTCCGAGGGGTCGATTTTCACCCGTTTCGACAGTGCCGGCACTGTCGCGAAATCGCATTTTTTCAAGCTGCTGAAACGCCACTTTTCCGGCCCGGGAGGTGGGCCAAACCCCCCAAACATTCATCGGGGGTCCCGGCAGGACTCAAAGATGGCAAAAAACCCAACTTTTCCGAGGGGTCGATTTTCACCCGTTTCGACAGTGCCGGCACTGTCGCGAAATCGCATTTTTTCAAGCTGCTGAAACGCCACTTTTCCGGCCCGGGAGGTGGGCCAAACCCCCCAAACATTCATCGGGGGTCCCGGCAGGACTCAAAGATGGCAAAAAACCCAACTTTTCCGAGGGGTCGATTTTCACCCGTTTCGACAGTGCCGGCACTGTCGCGAAATCGCATTTTTTCAAGCTGCTGAAACGCCACTTTTCCGGCCCGGGAGGTGGGCCAAACCCCCCAAACATTCATCGGGGGTCCCGGCAGGACTCAAAGATGGCAAAAAAACCCAACTTTTCCGAGGGGTCGATTTCTCACCCGTTTCGACAGTGCCGGCACTGTCGCGAAATCGCATTTTTTCAAGCTGCTGAAACGCCACTTTTCCGGCCCGGGAGGTGGGCCAAACCCCCCAAACATTCATCGGGGGTCCCGGCAGGACTCAAAGATGGCAAAAAACCCAACTTTTCCGAGGGGTCGATTTTCACACCGTTTCGACAGTGCCGGCACTGTCGCGAAATCGCATTTTTTCAAGCTGCTGAAACGCCACTTTTCCGGCCCGGGAGGTGGGCCAAACCCCCCAAACATTCATCGGGGGTCCCGGCAGGACTCAAAGATGGCAAAAAACCCAACTTTTCCGAGGGGTCGATTTTCACCCGTTTCGACAGTGCCGGCACTGTCGCGAAATCGCATTTTTTCAAGCTGCTGAAACGCCACTTTTCCGGCCCGGGAGGTGGGCCAAACCCCCCAAACATTCATCGGGGGTCCCGGCAGGACTCAAAGATGGCAAAAAACCCAACTTTTCCGAGGGGTCGATTTTCACACCGTTTCGACAGTGCCGGCACTGTCGCGAAATCGCATTTTTTCAAGCTGCTGAAACGCCACTTTTCCGGCCCGGGAGGTGGGCCAAACCCCCCAAACATTCATCGGGGGTCCCGGCAGGACTCAAAGATGGCAAAAAAACCCAACTTTTCCGAGGGGGTCGATTTTCACCCGTTTCGACAGTGCCGGCACTGTCGCGAAATCGCATTTTTTCAAGCTGCTGAAACGCCACTTTTCCGGCCCGGGGAGGTGGGCCAAACCCCCCAAACATTCATCGGGGGTCCCGGCAGGACTCAAAGATGGCAAAAAAAACCCAACTTTTCCGAGGGGTCGATTTTCACCCCGTTTCGACAGTGCCGGCACTGTCGCGAAATCGCATTTTTTCAAGCTGCTGAAACGCCACTTTTCCGGCCCGGGAGGTGGGCCAAACCCCCCCAAACATTCATCGGGGGTCCCGGCAGGACTCAAAGATGGCAAAAAACCCAACTTTTCCGAGGGGTCGATTTTCACCACCGTTTCGACAGTGCCGGCACTGTCGCGAAATCGCATTTTTTCAAGCTGCTGAAACGCCACTTTTCCGGCCCGGGAGGTGGGCCAAACCCCCCAAACATTCATCGGGGGTCCCGGCAGGACTCAAAGATGGCAAAAAACCCAACTTTTCCGAGGGGTCGATTTTCACCCGTTTCGACAGTGCCAGGCACTGTCGCGAAATCGCATTTTTTCAAGCTGCTGAAACGCCACTTTTCCGGCCCGGGAGGTGGGCCAAACCCCCCAAACATTCATCGGGGGTCCCGGCAGGACTCAAAGATGGCAAAAAACCCAACTTTTCCGAGGGGTCGATTTTCACCCCGTTTCGACAGTGCCGGCACTGTCGCGAAATCGCATTTTTTCAAGCTGCTGAAACGCCACTTTTCCGGCCCGGGAGGTGGGCCAAACCCCCCAAACATTCATCGGGGGTCCCGGCAGGACTCAAAGATGGCAAAAAACCCAACTTTTCCGAGGGGTCGATTTTCACCCGTTTCGACAGTGCCGGCACTGTCGCGAAATCGCATTTTTTCAAGCTGCTGAAACGCCACTTTTCCGGCCCGGGAGGTGGGCCAAACCCCCCAAACATTCATCGGGGGTCCCGGCAGGACTCAAAGATGGCAAAAAACCCAACTTTTCCGAGGGGTCGATTTTCACCCGTTTCGACAGTGCCGGCACTGTCGCGAAATCGCATTTTTTCAAGCTGCTGAAACGCCACTTTTCCGGCCCGGGAGGTGGGCCAAACCCCCCAAACATTCATCGGGGGTCCCGGCAGGACTCAAAGATGGCAAAAAACCCAACTTTTCCGAGGGGTCGATTTTCACCCCGTTTCGACAGTGCCGGCACTGTCGCGAAATCGCATTTTTTCAAGCTGCTGAAACGCCACTTTTCCGGCCCGGGAGGTGGGCCAAACCCCCCAAACATTCATCGGGGGTCCCGGCAGGACTCAAAGATGGCAAAAAACCCAACTTTTCCGAGGGGTCGATTTTCACCCGTTTCGACAGTGCCGGCACTGTCGCGAAATCGCATTTTTTCAAGCTGCTGAAACGCCACTTTTCCGGCCCGGGAGGTGGGCCAAACCCCCCAAACATTCATCGGGGGTCCCGGCAGGACTCAAAGATGGCAAAAAACCCAACTTTTCCGAGGGGTCGATTTTCACCCGTTTCGACAGTGCCGGCACTGTCGCGAAATCGCATTTTTTCAAGCTGCTGAAACGCCACTTTTCCGGCCCGGGAGGTGGGCCAAACCCCCCAAAACATTCATCGGGGGGTCCCGGCAGGACTCAAAGATGGCAAAAAACCCAACTTTTCCGAGGGGTCGATTTTCACCCGTTTCGACAGTGCCGGCACTGTCGCGAAATCGCATTTTTTCAAGCTGCTGAAACGCCACTTTTCCGGCCCGGGAGGTGGGCCAAACCCCCCAAACATTCATCGGGGGTCCCGGCAGGACTCAAAGATGGCAAAAAACCCAACTTTTCCGAGGGGTCGATTTTCACCCGTTTCGACAGTGCCGGCACTGTCGCGAAATCGCATTTTTTCAAGCTGCTGAAACGCCACTTTTCCGGCCCGGGAGGTGGGCCAAACCCCCCAAACATTCATCGGGGGTCCCGGCAGGACTCAAAGATGGCAAAAAACCCAACTTTTCCGAGGGGTCGATTTTCACCCGTTTCGACAGTGCCGGCACTGTCGCGAAATCGCATTTTTTCAAGCTGCTGAAACGCCACTTTTCCGGCCCGGGAGGTGGGCCAAACCCCCCAAACATTCATCGGGGGTCCCGGCAGGACTCAAAGATGGCAAAAAACCCAACTTTTCCGAGGGGTCGATTTTCACCCGTTTCGACAGTGCCCGGCACTGTCGCGAAATCGCATTTTTTCAAGCTGCTGAAACGCCACTTTTCCGGCCCGGGAGGTGGGCCAAACCCCCCAAACATTCATCGGGGGTCCCGGCAGGACTCAAAGATGGCAAAAAACCCAACTTTTCCGAGGGGTCGATTTTCACCCGTTTCGACAGTGCCGGCACTGTCGCGAAATCGCATTTTTTCAAGCTGCTGAAACGCCACTTTTTCCGGCCCGGGAGGTGGGCCAAACCCCCCAAACATTCATCGGGGGTCCCGGCAGGACTCAAAGATGGCAAAAAACCCAACTTTTCCGAGGGGTCGATTTTCACCCGTTTCGACAGTGCCGGCACTGTCGCGAAATCGCATTTTTTCAAGCTGCTGAAACGCCACTTTTCCGGCCCGGGAGGTGGGCCAAACCCCCCAAACATTCATCGGGGGTCCCGGCAGGACTCAAAGATGGCAAAAAAACCCAACTTTTCCGAGGGGTCGATTTTCACCCCGTTTCGACAGTGCCGGCACTGTCGCGAAATCGCATTTTTTCAAGCTGCTGAAACGCCACTTTTCCGGCCCGGGAGGTGGGCCAAACCCCCCAAACATTCATCGGGGGTCCCGGCAGGACTCAAAGATGGCAAAAAAACCCAACTTTTCCGAGGGGTCGATTTTCACCCGTTTCGACAGTGCCGGCACTGTCGCGAAATCGCATTTTTTCAAGCTGCTGAAACGCCACTTTTCCGGCCCGGGAGGTGGGCCAAACCCCCCAAACATTCATCGGGGGTCCCGGCAGGACTCAAAGATGGCAAAAAACCCAACTTTTCCGAGGGGTCGATTTTCACCCGTTTCGACAGTGCCGGCACTGTCGCGAAATCGCATTTTTTCAAGCTGCTGAAACGCCACTTTTCCGGCCCGGGAGGTGGGCCAAACCCCCAAACATTCATCGGGGGTCCCGGCAGGACTCAAAGATGGCAAAAAACCCAACTTTTCCGAGGGGTCGATTTTCACCCGTTTCGACAGTGCCGGCACTGTCGCGAAATCGCATTTTTTCAAGCTGCTGAAACGCCACTTTTCCGGCCCGGGAGGTGGGCCAAACCCCCCAAACATTCATCGGGGGTCCCGGCAGGACTCAAAGATGGCAAAAAACCCAACTTTTCCGAGGGGTCGATTTTCACCCGTTTCGACAGTGCCGGCACTGTCGCGAAATCGCATTTTTTCAAGCTGCTGAAACGCCACTTTTCCGGCCCGGGAGGTGGGCCAAACCCCCCAAACATTCATCGGGGGTCCCGGCAGGACTCAAAGATGGCAAAAAACCCAACTTTTCCGAGGGGTCGATTTTCACCCGTTTCGACAGTGCCGGCACTGTCGCGAAATCGCATTTTTTCAAGCTGCTGAAACGCCACTTTTCCGGCCCGGGAGGTGGGCCAAACCCCCCAAACATTCATCGGGGGTCCCGGCAGGACTCAAAGATGGCAAAAAACCCAACTTTTCCGAGGGGTCGATTTTCACCCGTTTCGACAGTGCCGGCACTGTCGCGAAATCGCATTTTTTCAAGCTGCTGAAACGCCACTTTTCCGGCCCGGGAGGTGGGCCAAACCCCCCAAACATTCATCGGGGGTCCCGGCAGGACTCAAAGATGGCAAAAAACCCAACTTTTCCGAGGGGTCGATTTTCACCCGTTTCGACAGTGCCGGCACTGTCGCGAAATCGCATTTTTTCAAGCTGCTGAAACGCCACTTTTCCGGCCCGGGAGGTGGGCCAAACCCCCCAAACATTCATCGGGGGTCCCGGCAGGACTCAAAGATGGCAAAAAACCCAACTTTTCCGAGGGGTCGATTTTCACCCGTTTCGACAGTGCCGGCACTGTCGCGAAATCGCATTTTTTCAAGCTGCTGAAACGCCACTTTTCCGGCCCGGGAGGTGGGCCAAACCCCCCAAACATTCATCGGGGGTCCCGGCAGGACTCAAAGATGGCAAAAAACCCAACTTTTCCGAGGGGTCGATTTTCACCCGTTTCGACAGTGCCGGCACTGTCGCGAAATCGCATTTTTTCAAGCTGCTGAAACGCCACTTTTCCGGCCCGGGAGGTGGGCCAAACCCCCCAAACATTCATCGGGGGTCCCGGCAGGACTCAAAGATGGCAAAAAACCCAACTTTTCCGAGGGGTCGATTTTCACCCGTTTCGACAGTGCCGGCACTGTCGCGAAATCGCATTTTTTCAAGCTGCTGAAACGCCACTTTTCCGGCCCGGGAGGTGGGCCAAACCCCCCAAACATTCATCGGGGGTCCCGGCAGGACTCAAAGATGGCAAAAAACCCAACTTTTCCGAGGGGTCGATTTTCACCCGTTTCGACAGTGCCGGCACTGTCGCGAAATCGCATTTTTTCAAGCTGCTGAAACGCCACTTTTCCGGCCCGGGAGGTGGGCCAAACCCCCCAAACATTCATCGGGGGTCCCGGCAGGACTCAAAGATGGCAAAAAACCCAACTTTTCCGAGGGGTCGATTTTCACCCGTTTCGACAGTGCCGGCACTGTCGCGAAATCGCATTTTTTCAAGCTGCTGAAACGCCACTTTTCCGGCCCGGGAGGTGGGCCAAACCCCCCAAACATTCATCGGGGGTCCCGGCAGGACTCAAAGATGGCAAAAAACCCAACTTTTCCGAGGGGTCGATTTTCACCCGTTTCGACAGTGCCGGCACTGTCGCGAAATCGCATTTTTTCAAGCTGCTGAAACGCCACTTTTCCGGCCCGGGAGGTGGGCCAAACCCCCCAAACATTCATCGGGGGTCCCGGCAGGACTCAAAGATGGCAAAAAACCCAACTTTTCCGAGGGGTCGATTTTCACCCGTTTCGACAGTGCCGGCACTGTCGCGAAATCGCATTTTTTCAAGCTGCTGAAACGCCACTTTTCCGGCCCGGGAGGTGGGCCAAACCCCCCAAACATTCATCGGGGGTCCCGGCAGGACTCAAAGATGGCAAAAAACCCAACTTTTCCGAGGGGTCGATTTTCACCCGTTTCGACAGTGCCGGCACTGTCGCGAAATCGCATTTTTTCAAGCTGCTGAAACGCCACTTTTCCGGCCCGGGAGGTGGGCCAAACCCCCCAAACATTCATCGGGGGTCCCGGCAGGACTCAAAGATGGCAAAAAACCCAACTTTTCCGAGGGGTCGATTTTCACCCGTTTCGACAGTGCCGGCACTGTCGCGAAATCGCATTTTTTCAATCTGCTGAAACGCCACTTTTCCGGCCCGGGAGGTGGGCCAAACCCCCCAAACATTCATCGGGGGTCCCGGCAGGACTCAAAGATGGCAAAAAACCCAACTTTTCCGAGGGGTCGATTTTCACCCGTTTCGACAGTGCCGGCACTGTCGCGAAATCGCATTTTTTCAAGCTGCTGAAACGCCACTTTTCCGGCCCGGGAGGTGGGCCAAACCCCCCAAACATTCATCGGGGGTCCCGGCAGGACTCAAAGATGGCAAAAAACCCAACTTTTCCGAGGGGTCGATTTTCACCCGTTTCGACAGTGCCGGCACTGTCGCGAAATCGCATTTTTTCAAGCTGCTGAAACGCCACTTTTCCGGCCCGGGAGGTGGGCCAAACCCCCCAAACATTCATCGGGGGTCCCGGCAGGACTCAAAGATGGCAAAAAACCCAACTTTTCCGAGGGGTCGATTTTCACCCGTTTCGACAGTGCCGGCACTGTCGCGAAATCGCATTTTTTCAAGCTGCTGAAACGCCACTTTTCCGGCCCGGGAGGTGGGCCAAACCCCCCAAACATTCATCGGGGGTCCCGGCAGGACTCAAAGATGGCAAAAAACCCAACTTTTCCGAGGGGTCGATTTTCACCCGTTTCGACAGTGCCGGCACTGTCGCGAAATCGCATTTTTTCAAGCTGCTGAAACGCCACTTTTCCGGCCCGGGAGGTGGGCCAAACCCCCCAAACATTCATCGGGGGTCCCGGCAGGACTCAAAGATGGCAAAAAACCCAACTTTTCCGAGGGGTCGATTTTCACCCGTTTCGACAGTGCCGGCACTGTCGCGAAATCGCATTTTTTCAAGCTGCTGAAACGCCACTTTTCCGGCCCGGGAGGTGGGCCAAACCCCCCAAACATTCATCGGGGGTCCCGGCAGGACTCAAAGATGGCAAAAAACCCAACTTTTCCGAGGGGTCGATTTTCACCCGTTTCGACAGTGCCGGCACTGTCGCGAAATCGCATTTTTTCAAGCTGCTGAAACGCCACTTTTCCGGCCCGGGAGGTGGGCCAAACCCCCCAAACATTCATCGGGGGTCCCGGCAGGACTCAAAGATGGCAAAAAACCCAACTTTTCCGAGGGGTCGATTTTCACCCGTTTCGACAGTGCCGGCACTGTCGCGAAATCGCATTTTTTCAAGCTGCTGAAACGCCACTTTTCCGGCCCGGGAGGTGGGCCAAACCCCCCAAACATTCATCGGGGGTCCCGGCAGGACTCAAAGATGGCAAAAAACCCAACTTTTCCGAGGGGTCGATTTTCACCCGTTTCGACAGTGCCGGCACTGTCGCGAAATCGCATTTTTTCAAGCTGCTGAAACGCCACTTTTCCGGCCCGGGAGGTGGGCCAAACCCCCCAAACATTCATCGGGGGTCCCGGCAGGACTCAAAGATGGCAAAAAACCCAACTTTTCCGAGGGGTCGATTTTCACCCGTTTCGACAGTGCCGGCACTGTCGCGAAATCGCATTTTTTCAAGCTGCTGAAACGCCACTTTTCCGGCCCGGGAGGTGGGCCAAACCCCCCAAACATTCATCGGGGGTCCCGGCAGGACTCAAAGATGGCAAAAAACCCAACTTTTCCGAGGGGTCGATTTTCACCCGTTTCGACAGTGCCGGCACTGTCGCGAAATCGCATTTTTTCAAGCTGCTGAAACGCCACTTTTCCGGCCCGGGAGGTGGGCCAAACCCCCCAAACATTCATCGGGGGTCCCGGCAGGACTCAAAGATGGCAAAAAACCCAACTTTTCCGAGGGGTCGATTTTCACCCGTTTCGACAGTGCCGGCACTGTCGCGAAATCGCATTTTTTCAAGCTGCTGAAACGCCACTTTTCCGGCCCGGGAGGTGGGCCAAACCCCCCAAACATTCATCGGGGGTCCCGGCAGGACTCAAAGATGGCAAAAAACCCAACTTTTCCGAGGGGTCGATTTTCACCCGTTTCGACAGTGCCGGCACTGTCGCGAAATCGCATTTTTTCAAGCTGCTGAAACGCCACTTTTCCGGCCCGGGAGGTGGGCCAAACCCCCCAAACATTCATCGGGGGTCCCGGCAGGACTCAAAGATGGCAAAAAACCCAACTTTTCCGAGGGGTCGATTTTCACCCGTTTCGACAGTGCCGGCACTGTCGCGAAATCGCATTTTTTCAAGCTGCTGAAACGCCACTTTTCCGGCCCGGGAGGTGGGCCAAACCCCCCAAACATTCATCGGGGGTCCCGGCAGGACTCAAAGATGGCAAAAAACCCAACTTTTCCGAGGGGTCGATTTTCACCCGTTTCGACAGTGCCGGCACTGTCGCGAAATCGCATTTTTTCAAGCTGCTGAAACGCCACTTTTCCGGCCCGGGAGGTGGGCCAAACCCCCCAAACATTCATCGGGGGTCCCGGCAGGACTCAAAGATGGCAAAAAACCCAACTTTTCCGAGGGGTCGATTTTCACCCGTTTCGACAGTGCCGGCACTGTCGCGAAATCGCATTTTTTCAAGCTGCTGAAACGCCACTTTTCCGGCCCGGGAGGTGGGCCAAACCCCCCAAACATTCATCGGGGGTCCCGGCAGGACTCAAAGATGGCTTTCACCCGTTTCGACAGTGCCGGCACTGTCGCGAAATCGCATTTTTTCAAGCTGCTGAAACGCCACTTTTCCGGCCCGGGAGGTGGGCCAAACCCCCCAAACATTCATCGGGGGTCCCGGCAGGACTCAAAGATGGCAAAAAACCCAACTTTTCCGAGGGGTCGATTTTCACCCGTTTCGACAGTGCCGGCACTGTCGCGAAATCGCATTTTTTCAAGCTGCTGAAACGCCACTTTTCCGGCCCGGGAGGTGGGCCAAACCCCCCAAACATTCATCGGGGGTCCCGGCAGGACTCAAAGATGGCAAAAAACCCAACTTTTCCGAGGGGTCGATTTTCACCCGTTTCGACAGTGCCGGCACTGTCGCGAAATCGCATTTTTTCAAGCTGCTGAAACGCCACTTTTCCGGCCCGGGAGGTGGGCCAAACCCCCCAAACATTCATCGGGGGTCCCGGCAGGACTCAAAGATGGCAAAAAACCCAACTTTTCCGAGGGGTCGATTTTCACCCGTTTCTGTCGCGAAATCGCATTTTTCAAGCTGCTGAAACGCCACTTTTCCGGCCCGGGAGGTGGGCCAAACCCCCCAAACATTCATCGGGGGTCCCGGCAGGACTCAAAGATGGCAAAAAACCCAACTTTTCCGAGGGGTCGATTTTCACCCGTTTCGACAGTGCCGGCACTGTCGCGAAATCGCATTTTTTCAAGCTGCTGAAACGCCACTTTTCCGGCCCGGGAGGTGGGCCAAACCCCCCAAACATTCATCGGGGGTCCCGGCAGGACTCAAAGATGGCAAAAAACCCAACTTTTCCGAGGGGTCGATTTTCACCCGTTTCTGTCGCGAAATCGCATTTTTTCAAGCTGCTGAAACGCCACTTTTCCGGCCCGGGAGGTGGGCCAAACCCCCCAAACATTCATCGGGGGTCCCGGCAGGACTCAAAGATGGCAAAAAACCCAACTTTTCCGAGGGGTCGATTTTCACCCGTTTCGACAGTGCCGGCACTGTCGCGAAATCGCATTTTTTCAAGCTGCTGAAACGCCACTTTTCCGGCCCGGGAGGTGGGCCAAACCCCCCCAAACATTCATCGGGGTCGGGGTCCCGGCAGGACTCAAAGATGGCAAAAAACCCAACTTTTCCGAGGGGTCGATTTTCACCCGTTTCGACAGTGCCGGCACTGTCGCGAAATCGCATTTTTTCAAGCTGCTGAAACGCCACTTTTCCGGCCCGGGAGGTGGGCCAAACCCCCCAAACATTCATCGGGGGTCCCGGCAGGACTCAAAGATGGCAAAAAACCCAACTTTTCCGAGGGGTCGATTTTCACCCGTTTCGACAGTGCCGGCACTGTCGCGAAATCGCATTTTTTCAAGCTGCTGAAACGCCACTTTTCCGGCCCGGGAGGTGGGCCAAACCCCCCAAACATTCATCGGGGGTCCCGGCAGGACTCAAAGATGGCAAAAAACCCAACTTTTCCGAGGGGTCGATTTTCACCCGTTTCGACAGTGTCGCGAAATCGCATTTTTTCAAGCTGCTGAAACGCCACTTTTCCGGCCCGGGAGGTGGGCCAAACCCCCCAAACATTCATCGGGGGTCCCGGCAGGACTCAAAGATGGCAAAAAACCCAACTTTTCCGAGGGGTCGATTTTCACCCGTTTCGACAGTGCCGGCACTGTCGCGAAATCGCATTTTTTCAAGCTGCTGAAACGCCACTTTTCCGGCCCGGGAGGTGGGCCAAACCCCCCAAACATTCATCGGGGGTCCCGGCAGGACTCAAAGATGGCAAAAAACCCAACTTTTCCGAGGGGTCGATTTTCACCCGTTTCGACAGTGCCGGCACTGTCGCGAAATCGCATTTTTTCAAGCTGCTGAAACGCCACTTTTCCGGCCCGGGAGGTGGGCCAAACCCCCCAAACATTCATCGGGGGTCCCGGCAGGACTCAAAGATGGCAAAAAACCCAACTTTTCCGAGGGGTCGATTTTCACCCGTTTCGACAGTGCCGGCACTGTCGCGAAATCGCATTTTTTCAAGCTGCTGAAACGCCACTTTTCCGGCCCGGGAGGTGGGCCAAACCCCCAAACATTCATCGGGGGTCCCGGCAGGACTTAAAGATGGCAAAAAAACCCAACTTTTCCGAGGGGTCGATTTTCACCCGTTTCGACAGTGCCGGCACTGTCGCGAAATCGCATTTTTTCAAGCTGCTGAACGCCACTTTTCCGGCCCGGGAGGTGGGCCAAACCCCCCAAACATTCATCGGGGGTCCCGGCAGGACTCAAAGATGGCAAAAAACCCAACTTTTCCGAGGGGTCGATTTTCACCCGTTTCGACAGTGCCGGCACTGTCGCGAAATCGCATTTTTTCAAGCTGCTGAAACGCCACTTTTCCGGCCCGGGAGGTGGGCCAAACCCCCCAAACATTCATCGGGGGTCCCGGCAGGACTCAAAGATGGCAAAAAACCCAACTTTTCCGAGGGGTCGATTTTCACCCGTTTCGACAGTGCCGGCACTGTCGCGAAATCGCATTTTTTCAAGCTGCTGAAACGCCACTTTTCCGGCCCGGGAGGTGGGCCAAACCCCCCAAACATTCATCGGGGGTCCCGGCAGGACTCAAAGATGGCAAAAAACCCAACTTTTCCGAGGGGTCGATTTTCACCCGTTTCGACAGTGCCGGCACTGTCGCGAAATCGCATTTTTTCAAGCTGCTGAAACGCCACTTTTCCGGCCCGGGAGGTGGGCCAAACCCCCCAAACATTCATCGGGGGTCCCGGCAGGACTCAAAGATGGCAAAAAACCCAACTTTTCCGAGGGGTCGATTTTCACCCGTTTCGACAGTGCCGGCACTGTCGCGAAATCGCATTTTTTCAAGCTGCTGAAACGCCACTTTTCCGGCCCGGGAGGTGGGCCAAACCCCCCAAACATTCATCGGGGGTCCCGGCAGGACTCAAAGATGGCAAAAAACCCAACTTTTCCGAGGGGTCGATTTTCACCCGTTTCGACAGTGCCGGCACTGTCGCGAAATCGCATTTTTTCAAGCTGCTGAAACGCCACTTTTCCGGCCCGGGAGGTGGGCCAAACCCCCCAAACATTCATCGGGGGTCCCGGCAGGACTCAAAGATGGCAAAAAACCCAACTTTTCCGAGGGGTCGATTTTCACCCGTTTCGACAGTGCCGGCACTGTCGCGAAATCGCATTTTTTCAAGCTGCTGAAACGCCACTTTTCCGGCCCGGGAGGTGGGCCAAACCCCCCAAACATTCATCGGGGGTCCCGGCAGGACTCAAAGATGGCAAAAAACCCAACTTTTCCGAGGGGTCGATTTTCACCCGTTTCGACAGTGCCGGCACTGTCGCGAAATCGCATTTTTTCAAGCTGCTGAAACGCCACTTTTCCGGCCCGGGAGGTGGGCCAAACCCCCCAAACATTCATCGGGGGTCCCGGCAGGACTCAAAGATGGCAAAAAACCCAACTTTTCCGAGGGGTCGATTTTCACCCGTTTCGACAGTGCCGGCACTGTCGCGAAATCGCATTTTTTCAAGCTGCTGAAACGCCACTTTTCCGGCCCGGGAGGTGGGCCAAACCCCCCAAACATTCATCGGGGGTCCCGGCAGGACTCAAAGATGGCAAAAAACCCAACTTTTCCGAGGGGTCGATTTTCACCCGTTTCGACAGTGCCGGCACTGTCGCGAAATCGCATTTTTTCAAGCTGCTGAAACGCCACTTTTCCGGCCCGGGAGGTGGGCCAAACCCCCCAAACATTCATCGGGGGTCCCGGCAGGACTCAAAGATGGCAAAAAACCCAACTTTTCCGAGGGGTCGATTTTCACCCGTTTCGACAGTGCCGGCACTGTCGCGAAATCGCATTTTTTCAAGCTGCTGAAACGCCACTTTTCCGGCCCGGGAGGTGGGCCAAACCCCCCAAACATTCATCGGGGGTCCCGGCAGGACTCAAAGATGGCAAAAAACCCAACTTTTCCGAGGGGTCGATTTTCACCCGTTTCGACAGTGCCGGCACTGTCGCGAAATCGCATTTTTTCAAGCTGCTGAAACGCCACTTTTCCGGCCCGGGAGGTGGGCCAAACCCCCCAAACATTCATCGGGGGTCCCGGCAGGACTCAAAGATGGCAAAAAACCCAACTTTTCCGAGGGGTCGATTTTCACCCGTTTCGACAGTGCCGGCACTGTCGCGAAATCGCATTTTTTCAAGCTGCTGAAACGCCACTTTTCCGGCCCGGGAGGTGGGCCAAACCCCCCAAACATTCATCGGGGGTCCCGGCAGGACTCAAAGATGGCAAAAAACCCAACTTTTCCGAGGGGTCGATTTTCACCCGTTTCGACAGTGCCGGCACTGTCGCGAAATCGCATTTTTTCAAGCTGCTGAAACGCCACTTTTCCGGCCCGGGAGGTGGGCCAAACCCCCCAAACATTCATCGGGGGTCCCGGCAGGACTCAAAGATGGCAAAAAACCCAACTTTTCCGAGGGGTCGATTTTCACCCGTTTCGACAGTGCCGGCACTGTCGCGAAATCGCATTTTTTCAAGCTGCTGAAACGCCACTTTTCCGGCCCGGGAGGTGGGCCAAACCCCCCAAACATTCATCGGGGGTCCCGGCAGGACTCAAAGATGGCAAAAAACCCAACTTTTCCGAGGGGTCGATTTTCACCCGTTTCGACAGTGCCGGCACTGTCGCGAAATCGCATTTTTTCAAGCTGCTGAAACGCCACTTTTCCGGCCCAGGAGGTGGGCCAAACCCCCCAAACATTCATCGGGGGTCCCGGCAGGACTCAAAGATGGCAAAAAACCCAACTTTTCCGAGGGGTCGATTTTCACCCGTTTCGACAGTGCCGGCACTGTCACGAAATCGCATTTTTTCAAGCTGCTGAAACGCCACTTTTCCGGCCCGCGAGGTGGGCCAAACCCCCCAAACATTCATCGGGGGCCCCGGCAGGACTCAAAGATGGCAAAAAACACAACTTTTCCGAGGGGTCGATTTTCACCCGTTTTGACAGTGTCGCCACTTTTCCAGGCCGGGAGGTGGGCGAAACCCCCCAAACATTCATCGGTGGGCCCGCCAGGACCCAAAGATGGCAAAAAACGACTCTTTTGCCAATTGTGGATAATATCTCTTCCTGTGGTTCTCTGGAGTCCCAAAGCTTCAGAAATGATTGAATTGGAATGATAGGAGTGTTTTTGCAGCTGCAGCCTTAGACCTCAGAGCTCTGTGACACTGTGAGGACATGTGTGTGCAGACCAAAATCTTCTGCAGATACAACAACAAACCTTGGTTCACACCCAAACTCAGGCAGCTGCGTTTCATCGTATAGTTAGTAAAATCCACATGATGTAAAAAAAAATTAATTAATTAATTAAATCAATCAATCAAAAAACTATTTTGCTGATCTGGTGAACCTTCAAAAAGCTGAAATTATGCATAAAGCAAACAATAATCTGTTACCCACAAACGTAATCCAATTCTCACAACAAGAGAGATGAAATATGACCTTAGGGGAAATTTTAATTCAAATGTTTAAAACACGCATTCTTTGTTTACACCACATTGTGCAGACTACGGGATCATTGAAGGGACATAAGAGATGGCCGTCGATAGCATAGTAAGCGAGTGAGCTAACTAGTTAGCCTCTCCAATTTATTTCTTCTGAATTTAAGAAACTGTTTCATACAGAGTGGGGAAGAAGGACAAAGTAAGAAGCCAAAACGTACGACTTTCACACAAAATGAAAGGAGAACTTTTCTTTCACTCGATCATGACATGTCCGTCTCAGCCATGGCATGTCGGCTCGGCAGCCAGTCTCCATGCAGTGTGAAAGGTAATGTAATCTAACGTCATGTCTCATCAGTGTAACATTACTACATATACTACATATAACTTGTCTTTCAATATTTTTTGACTAACAGGTCGTAGTCAACAACGAAACAGCGATGATTAATGAATTACTGAAAAAACGCAACATTACGAGGGACCACTGTATTAGCATTTCTGTTTTACATTAAAAGACCAGCCCAAAAGGCCACAAAGTTGATCTCAAACATCAGGCCAGAGGTTAGCAACAGGAAGCAGATCCATTCAAAATTTGAATTTTTCAAGTACATGAAACTGGTATAGTATGTTTTACATTTCTGTGATTGTATTTAGTTTGTTTGCCGGGAAAATATAACTTTGCATGGCAGTCATGGACATTTGTAGATTGACACATGTGTTTATTTTGACTTGACACAACAATCAGACATGAGATTTTCATTTAACAACAATTTCACATCATCGTTTTTGTCAGCATGTATTAACATCAGTGACAAAACATCACTATCACACTGAAATCCCGTTTTTACTCATGTTTTATTTCATATGTTTGACCTGACACAACAGTTTCTTGATGTGTTTCGAGATTTCTTTCATTTTCACTCCATATATGATTGGATTGAACAGAGGATTAGACACAACTACTTCTAAAGCCATTATTAAATGTACACTTTTTGGCATGTCTGACTCAATTCGACCTGTGATGAAATCAAATATACACAAACAAAAGAAGCACATTAAAACCATCAGGTGAGGTAAACATGTCTCTGCTGCTTTTTTCCTGACTTCTGCACAACTGTGATAAGTTATTATAAATATCTTTATGTAGGTGAAAAGGATGAAAATCACAGGAACAACAACAGCATTTAGCAAGACAACGAAACCATAAACAATAAGAAATGTTGATTTTACACAGTGAAGCTTAAACATTTTATTGTTACAAAAAATTCCTCCTATTGTAAAGTCACAGAGTTTTTGTTTTGAACTAAATACAATTCCCACTGCTAACTGGCTTGCAGGTAGAAACCAGGCCACAGTCAAGAGGACAGTGACAGTTATATTTCCCATGATAGTTGAATATTGCAGTGGTCTGCAGATAGACACATACCTGTCATAAGCCATGACTGCCAGCAGAAAAAAATCTGAACCACCTAAAGAATAAAATGTAAAATTTTGAAACATACAAGCGGAATAAGAAATGGTCTGCTTCTGAGATAAGATGTCAGTGAAGATTTTGGGGTAGATGGCAGTGCTAAACAAAACAGAGTTGAATGACAAAGCTGCAATGAAAATGTACATAGGCTCATGAAGGTTCCTGTGAATCCAGATTAGACATATAATGGTGCAATTAGCGCAGAGAATGAGAATATAGAGCATCAACAAGCTGATAAAGTAAAGATATCTGTATTTGTCCAATTCTACATAGCCACCAAGAGTTATATATGTTCCATTGAATTCAGCATCCATGAAGTTAGTCCCAGATGAAGTCTGACAATGAAGATCACATTAATTCAGATGCAGATAACTGCTCTTCATCTCCACCATCCACACTGGTTGGCGTGTTGGAGTAGGCTTGTAGAAGACTTGTTCACCCTCAATGGATCTCACTAAGTGCTCCACCAAGAATTGCTGTTGTGTCAGCAAGCTCCTCCAAGTCTTCACGTGATGCTGTGAGCAGTCAATGCTGAGAAGAGTAGCAAGTCATCCACCTTATAAGGATGGCTCGCAGGATAAAGACCACCTGTGATTGGCCTCCAAGGTGAGGAGGTGTTCTGTAATCTTTTTGGCGGTTACAATCATCAAACCATTCTCAATGGGCACGTAATGCCCACGAATGGGAGGTGGGCAAATGCTCATTTACTTTTGGTAACAGGCCTACATTCTTATCCACATGGTTTCCCCAACAACAGACAGTGAGCTTTGCTGAAGTTTTATCAGGTGTGCTCAATGAGTTAGAATCAGTTATAGAAATTACGGTATGTAAAGTGGGGGAAATCAGTATTTGATTCCCTGCTGATTTTGTAAAATGAAAGGATAAATTTGTTATATATTAGCATGCTACATACCCCCTTGCTAGCACACACATACACTTGATAAAATGAAGATATTGATTCTTTAACACTGTATTTCTGCATGCTAACTGTTGTATCACTATTAAATTGTAGCATAGCACACAAGTGCAAATGGTCGTCTTTTAAAATGTCGCACACAATCACACATACAGTTAAATCTGCTAAGAGGTATTTATGAGCGTAAAAGCCTCGATGGAGCCAGTATAGGATGTGTTGTCATGGTAACCCAAGCCAAATGGAGACATCAAAGGACAATATAAGGAGCCATGAGAAGTTGAGATGTCTCTCTTTCCAGGACAGCCGCCTGAAATTGTACCTTTTGCTTCAATCAATCACACTGTGGTGAATCTGACGGTGAATCTGAAATTGACAGATGCTGGATGAGTTTTGTTTCAACAATGAAATGATTCCGTGCTAAGTATAGCCCTTACAAAGATATAAACAGTCCAGAGTTTTTGTAGTAGTTTTATTGTAACAGAGAGAAACACAATGCAAAAACATGGTGAACTAAAGGTTGGAAATTCATTTGTATTAGATTGAGAGAAATAAGTATTTCATCCCCTACCAACCAGCAAGCATTCTGACCCCCACAGACAGGATATTTTCCCATGAAGATCACAAATTTGTCCTGTCTCTTTAGGAAAGTATTCCTAATCTCAACTCATGGATAAAAGACACCTTCCATCCATTCATCTTCTACCGCTTACCCGAGATCGGGTCACGGGGGCAGCAGCCTAAGCAGGGAGGCCCAGATTTTCCTCACCCCTGCCACTTCATCCAGCGGATCCCGAGGCATTCCCAGGCCAGTTGAGAAACATAGTCTCTCCAATGGGTCCTGGGTCTTCCCAGGCCTCCTACCGGTCGGACTTGCCCTGAACACCTCCCCAGGGAGGCGTCTGGGAGGCATCCTGACCAGATGCCCAAGCCACCTCATCTGGCTCCTCTCAATGCGGAGGGGTAGCGGTTCTACTCCAAGTCTCTCCCGCTTCCACCCGCCATCTTGTCCGTTCGGTCATTACCCAAAGCTCATGACCACAGGTGAGGGTAGGAACGTAGATCGACTGGTAAATCGAGAGCTTTGCCTTTCGGTAAGCTTAGCTCTCTCTTCACCACAACAGGGGCTAGCCCTTCCTGTCCTGCGCTGTTATTTTGGCAAGCTGTGCTTCCTGCTCGGTGGAAGAGGCAGCTGCTTCACTTCTGGTGCCCGCGCAGCTGTCGCCAATTAGTAGCAGTTAAAAGGCCAGCGTCGTCATACGTACGGCGCTGGCTCATTGAGTTTGTCACTCGTGCTATACCGTAGACTACCTACTTACCTGTGCCTTGGAATGTACCTGTCAGTTTTTTTCACAGAGCTTTCCTCTCTGTCGCTTTTTGTTCCCATGTCTGATTTTTGAGTTTCTGAACTATTAAAAACTTTTTATTTTGCACACCATCGCCTCATCTCTGCATACTGGGGGTCAAGCACTTGACAGCCGCCACGCATTCGTGACATTTAGTTCATTTAGCTATTTTTATGCTTGAAAATGATTACTTCAGGTCAAGAATAAGTACAATTTACTTAAATATGCATATTTTTTTACTAATAATAGGCCGTATTCAACCACGAAAAAGCGATTATTTATTAATTAATTTACTTAATAGTGTGAGGGACGACATTGACCAAAACGTCTTAGCAGGGGCGAGGCTTACAGCTCATTGACCATAATCCACTGACCATTTGTTCCATCCAGTGGCGGTTTTAGATATGGGCCACATGGGTAATGCCGCAAGGACAAGGTGGAAAAAAACAAGATTCATATGTTGTTTTGGTCGGCGCACATTTACTCGTGCATCAGGTCAAGATATGTGTATCAGATGGGTGCCCACCGCTCACATGAAGTGGATAAAACCAAATGAAGTAGGGGGTAGGGTAAGTTCACAGCTCAACCTCAGACCCTAAGTTACAAAATTTAAATTACAACAGAAATTCATCCTGCTAAAATTAAATCTGTTCTGTGTTGGTGTGAACCATTTGAAATAAGACGTAATTTAAAGTTATTTTGTACTTACATATGGCACCATACAAGCGGTTCCTGTTAGAGCGTAGACATTTAGATTTCTACAGACCCCACTTCTAAGTCGGGGGTTACACAATCGCCAGACCCTTCGACGCAACCGTTACATTGCAATACAGAGATTAGAACATGTCACTAGCATTGAAGGAACCACCAAAACTGGTTTAAATCTTGTTTATATGATTGCGTACAGTTTACAAGTCATGGTAAGAAAGGACTCTGTGCGTGTAAAAGTTACCAGTAGTCGTGGTACCCTGCAGGGATCAGTGCTTGGACTAGCACTGTTCGGTCTTTTCACCTACTGCCAGTGAATATTGTCATTATCCAGATCATCGTATTCTCATGGCATTCAATTCATCACGACTGGACTGTTAAGTTTTTTACAGCAACTTTTGGTTTGGTTTTGGTTCGGTTTAATTTATTTCGAACATGCATATGTCCGAAAAGGAGTAGGAAGAAGCAGAGCTTATTTAATCCTACCCACTCTTTGTAGTACATCAATTGCTAATACATACATGTTTATACATACAGGTACATATACAGTATATATACACATACATCTGCACCTACACAAGTACACACATATACAGTATACAATTTCTTTTTTTCTCCCTTTCCTTTCCTTTTCCCTTTCTATTTATCCTGTCCTTTCTCTCCTGTTGATATCCA
>NW_026559843.1:0-27294 GCF_027744805.1 Dunckerocampus dactyliophorus | reverse complement strand
GAGCTGGGTTTAGACCGTCGTGAGACAGGTTAGTTTTACCCTACTGATGATGTGTTGTTGCAATAGTAATCCTGCTCAGTACGAGAGGAACCGCAGGTTCAGACAGTTGGTGCATGCGCTTGGCTGAGGAGCCACTGGTGCGACGCTACATCTGTGGGCTTATGACTGAACGCCTCTAAGTCAGAATCCCGCCTAGACGTGACGATACCGGAGCGCCGGGGCTGATCCGGCTGGTCTGGGATAGCCGGCGCGACCCCGCGCCAGCGAGCAGAGCCGCTCGTGACTGGGCCGGGGTGCGGCCGGACGATGGCCGCCCCCTCTCCTTCCACATGCACCGCATGTTGGCGGATGACCCGGTGCTAAATGACTTGCAGACGACCTGATTCTGGGTCAGGGTTTCGTACGTAGCAGAGCAATTCCTTCGTTGCGATCTACTGAAAGTCAGCCCTCGATCCAAGTTTTTGTCGGCCTCGGACTACAGGCGGAGCCCGCGGGGGGGCTCCCCTGGGCCGGGCGCGGCGGCTTCTGCTGCCCGCGTCCGGTTGCCGGCCAACCAGAGTACCCAGAGAGGAGGGGTGGAAAAAATGGCAAAGTGTCAACGGAGCGAGGCGGGATCTAAGGCCGAGCTGCCTGGAGCCCAGGGGCGGCTGTAAAGTCTGTGGAGTGCCGCTGTGTCCCTGATGAAATGAGAAAAAGGGTGAAAAAATGCAAAGTGTCAAGGGAGAAATCAGAAACCCAGGCCGAGCTGCCTGGAGCCCAGGGGCGGCTGCAAAGTCTGTGGAGTGCCGCTGTGTCCCTGGATGAAATGAGAAAAAAGGTGAAAAATGGCAAAGTGTCAAGGGAGCTAGGCAGAAACCCATGCCTAGGGTCCTGGAGCCCAGGGGCGGCTGCAAAGTCTGTGGAGAGCCGCTGTGTCCCTGGATGAAATGAGAAAAAAGGTGAAAAAATTGGCAAAGTGTCAGGAGAAATTCAGAAACTCAGGCCGAGCTGCCTGGAGCCCAGGGGCGGTTCTAAAGTGTGTGGAGAGCCGCTGTGTCCCCTGGATGAATTGAGAAAAAGGGTGAAAAACTGGCAAAGTGTCAAGGGAGCTAGGCAGAAACCCATGCCTAGGGTCCTGGAGCCCAGGGGCGGTTCTAAAGTCTGTGAGAGCCGCTGTGTCCCTGGATGAAATGAGAAAAAGGGTGAAAAAGTAACAAAGTGTCAAGGGAGCTAGGCAGAAACCCATGCCTAGGGTCCTGGAGCCCAGGGGCGGCTGTAAAGTCTGTGGAGAGCCGCTGTGTCCCTGGATGAAATGAGAAAAAAGGTGAAAAAATGGCAAAGTGTCAAGGGAGCTAGGCAGAAACCCATGCCGAGCTGCTGGAGCCCAGGGGCGGGCTGTAAAGTCTGTGGAGAGCCGCTGTGGTCCCTGGATGAAATGAGAAAAAGGGTGGAAAAATGGCAAAGTGTCAAGGGAGCTAGGCAGAAACCCATGCCGAGCTGCCTGGGAGCCCAGGGGCGGCTGTAAAGTCTGTGGAGTGCCGCTGTGTCCCTGGATGAAATGAGAAAAAGGGTGAAAAAATGGCAAAGTGTCAAGGGAGAAATTCAGAAACCCAGGCCGAGCTGCCTGGAGCCCAGGGGCGGCTGCAAAGTCTGTGGAGAGCCGCTGTGTCCCTGGCTGAAATGAGAAAAAAGGTGAAAAAATGCAAAGTGTCAGGGAGAAATTCAGAAACCCAGGCCGAGCTGCCTGGAGCCCAGGGCGGCTGCAAAGTCTGTGGAGAGCCGCTGTGTCCCTGGATGAAATGAGAAAAAAGGTGAAAAAATGGCAAAGTGTCAAGGGAGCTAGGCAGAAACCCATGCTAGGGTCCTGGAGCCCAGGGGCGGTTCTAAGTCGTGTGAGAGCCGCTGTGTCCCTGGATGAATTGAGAAAAAGGGTGAAAAAATGGCAAAGTGTCAAGGGAGCTAGGCAGAAAACCCATGCCTAGGGTCCTGGAGCCCAGGGGCCGCGGGAAAGTCTGTGGAGTGCCG
The DNA here is from genome assembly GCF_027744805.1 of Dunckerocampus dactyliophorus. Lineage (NCBI taxonomy): Eukaryota > Metazoa > Chordata > Actinopteri > Syngnathiformes > Syngnathidae > Dunckerocampus > Dunckerocampus dactyliophorus. The sequence goes on along the minus strand of NW_026559843.1, from coordinate 25,290 downwards.
CTGTGTCCCTGGATGAAACTGAGAAAAAAAGGTTGAAAAAAATGGCAAAGTGTCAAGGGAGAAATTCAGAAACTCAGGGCCGAGCTGCTGGAGCCCAGGGGCGGCTGTAAAGTCTGTGGAGTGCCGCTGGTGTCCCTGGATGAAATGAGAAAAAAGGTGAAAAAATGGCAAAGTGTCAAGGGAGAAATTCAGAAACTCAGGCCGAGCTGCCTGGAGCCCAGGGCGGGCTGTAAAGTCTGTGGAGTGCCGCTGTGTCCTGGATGAAATGAGAAAAAAGGTGAAAAAATGGCAAAGTGTCAAGGGAGAAATTCAGAAACTCAGGCCGAGCTGCCTGGAGCCCAGGGGCCGCGGGAAAGTCTGTGGAGAGCCGCTGTGTCCCTGGATGACAATCGAGAAAAAAGGTGAAAAAATGGCAAAGTGTCAAGGGAGCTAGGCAGAAACCCATGCCTAGGGTCCTGGAGCCCAGGGGCGGTTCTAAGTCTGTGAGAGCCGCTGTGTCCCTGGATGAATTGAGAAAAAGGGTGAAAAAATGGCAAAGTGTCAAGGGAGCTAGGCAGAAACCCATGCCTAGGGTCCTGGAGCCCAGGGGCCGCGGGAAAGTCTGTGGAGTGCCGCTGTGTCCCTGATGAAATGAGAAAAAAGGTGAAAAAATGGCAAAGTGTCAAGGGAGAAATTCAGAAACTCAGGCCGAGCTGCCTGGAGCCCAGGGGCGGCTGTAAAGTCTGTGGAGTGCCGCTGTGTCCCTGGATGAAATGAGAAACAAAGGTGGAAAAATGGCAAAGTGTCAAGGGAGAAATTCAGAAACTCAGGCCGAGCTGCTGGAGCCCCGGGGCGGCTGCAAAGTCTGTGGAGTGCCGCTGTGTCCCTGGATGAAATGAGAAAAAGGGTGGAAAAATGGCAAAGTGTCAAGGGAGAAATTCAGAAACTCAGGCCGAGCTGCCTGGAGCCCAGGGGCGGCTGCAAAGTCTGTGGAGTGCCGCTGTGTCCCTGGGATGAAATGAGAAAAAACGGTGAAAAAATGGCAAAGTGTCAAGGGAGAAATTCAGAAACCCATGCCTAGGGTCCTGGAGCCCAGGGGCGGCTGTAAAGTCTGTGGAGAGCCGCTGTGTCCCTGGATGAAATGAGAAAAAAGGTGAAAAAATGGCAAAGTGTCAAGGAGCTAGCAGAAACCCATGCCGAGCTGCCTGGAGCCCAGGGGCGGCTGTAAAGTCTGTGGAGTGCCGCTGTGTCCCTGGATGAAATGAGAAAAAAGGTGAAAAAATGGCAAAGTGTCAAGGGAGAAATTCAGAAACTCAGGCCGAGCTGCCTGGAGCCCAGGGGCCGCGGGAAAGTCTGTGGAGAGCCGCTGTGTCCCTGGATGAAATGAAGAAAAAGGTGAAAAAATGGCAAAGTGTCAAGGGAGAAATTCAGAAACTCAGGCCGAGCTGCCTGGAGCCCAGGGGCGGCTGTAAAGTCTGTGGAGTGCCGCTGTGTCCCTGGATGAAATGAGAAAAAAGGTGAAAAAATGGCAAAGTGTCAAGGGAGAAATTCAGAAACTCAGGCCGAGCTGCCTGGAGCCCAGGGGCGGCTGCAAAGTCTGTGGAGAGCCGCTGTGTCCCTGGATGAAATGAGAAAAAAGGTGAAAAAATGGCAAAGTGTCAAGGGAGAAATTCAGAAACTCAGGCCGAGCTGCCTGGAGCCCAGGGGCGGTTCTAAAGTGTGTGGAGAGCCGCTGTGTCCCTGGATGAATTGAGAAAAAGGGTGAAAAAATGGCAAAGTGTCAAGGGAGCTAGGCAGAAACCCATGCCTAGGGTCCTGGAGCCCAGGGGCGGTTCTAAAGTCTGTGAGAGCCGCTGTGTCCCTGGATGAAATGAGAAAAAGGGTGAAAAAGTAACAAAGTGTCAAGGGAGCTAGGCAGAAACCCATGCCTAGGGTCCTGGAGCCCAGGGGCCGCGGGAAAGTCTGTGGAGTGCCGCTGTGTCCCTGGATGAAATGAGAAAAAAGGTGAAAAAATGGCAAAGTGTCAAGGGAGAAATTCAGAAACTCAGGCCGAGCTGCCTGGAGCCCAGGGGCCGCGGGAAAGTCTGTGGAGAGCCGCTGTGTCCCTGGATGAAATGAGAAAAAAGGTGAAAAAATGGCAAAGTGTCAAGGGAGCTAGGCAGAAACCCATGCCTAGGGTCCTGGAGCCCAGGGGCCGCGGGAAAGTCTGTGGAGAGCCGCTGTGTCCCTGGATGAAATGAGAAAAAAGGTGAAAAAATGGCAAAGTGTCAAGGGAGCTAGGCAGAAACCCATGCCTAGGGTCCTGGAGCCCAGGGGCGGTTCTAAAGTCTGTGAGAGCCGCTGTTGCCCTGGATGAAATGAGAAAAAAGGTGAAAAAATGGCAAAGTGTCAAGGGAGCTAGGCAGAAACCCATGCCGAGCTGCCTGGAGCCCAGGGGCGGCTGTAAAGTCTGTGGAGTGCCGCTGTGTCCCTGGATGAAATGAGAAAAAAGGTGAAAAAATGGCAAAGTGTCAAGGGAGAAATTCAGAAACTCAGGCCGAGCTGCCTGGAGCCCAGGGGCCGCGGGAAAGTCTGTGGAGAGCCGCTGTGTCCCTGGATGAAATGAGAAAAAGGGTGGAAAAATGGCAAAGTGTCAAGGGAGCTAGGCAGAAACCCATGCCGAGCTGCCTGGAGCCCAGGGGCGGCTGCAAAGTCTGTGGAGTGCCGCTGTGTCCCTGGATGAAATGAGAAAAAAGGTGAAAAAATGGCAAAGTGTCAAGGGAGAAATTCAGAAACCCATGCCTAGGGTCCTGGAGCCCAGGGGCGGCTGTAAAGTCTGTGGAGAGCCGCTGTGTCCCTGGATGAAATGAGAAAAAGGGTGGAAAAATGGCAAAGTGTCAAGGGAGAAATTCAGAAACTCAGGCCGAGCTGCCTGGAGCCCAGGGGCCGCGGGAAAGTCTGTGGAGAGCCGCTGTGTCCCTGGATGAAATGAGAAAAAAGGTGAAAAAATGGCAAAGTGTCAAGGGAGAAATTCAGAAACTCAGGCCGAGCTGCCTGGAGCCCAGGGGCGGATGCAAAGTCTGTGGAGAGCCGCTGTGTCCCTGGATGAAATGAGAAAAAGGGTGAAAAAGTAACAAAGTGTCAAGGGAGCTAGGCAGAAACCCATGCCTAGGGTCCTGGAGCCCAGGGGCCGCGGGAAAGTCTGTGGAGAGCCGCTGTGTCCCTGGATGAAATGAGAAAAAAGGTGAAAAAATGGCAAAGTGTCAAGGGAGCTAGGCAGAAACCCATGCCTAGGGTCCTGGAGCCCAGGGGCGGTTCTAAAGTCTGTGAGAGCCGCTGTTGCCCTGGATGAAATGAGAAAAAAGGTGAAAAAATGGCAAAGTGTCAAGGGAGCTAGGCAGAAACCCATGCCGAGCTGCCTGGAGCCCAGGGGCGGCTGTAAAGTCTGTGGAGTGCCGCTGTGTCCCTGGATGAAATGAGAAAAAAGGTGAAAAAATGGCAAAGTGTCAAGGGAGAAATTCAGAAACTCAGGCCGAGCTGCCTGGAGCCCAGGGGCCGCGGGAAAGTCTGTGGAGAGCCGCTGTGTCCCTGGATGAAATGAGAAAAAGGGTGGAAAAATGGCAAAGTGTCAAGGGAGCTAGGCAGAAACCCATGCCGAGCTGCCTGGAGCCCAGGGGCGGCTGTAAAGTCTGTGGAGTGCCGCTGTGTCCCTGGATGAAATGAGAAAAAGGGTGAAAAAATGGCAAAGTGTCAAGGGAGAAATTCAGAAACCCAGGCCGAGCTGCCTGGAGCCCAGGGGCGGCTGCAAAGTCTGTGGAGAGCCGCTGTGTCCCTGGATGAAATGAGAAAAAAGGTGAAAAAATGGCAAAGTGTCAAGGGAGAAATTCAGAAACCCAGGCCGAGCTGCCTGGAGCCCAGGGGCGGCTGCAAAGTCTGTGGAGAGCCGCTGTGTCCCTGGATGAAATGAGAAAAAAGGTGAAAAAATGGCAAAGTGTCAAGGGAGCTAGGCAGAAACCCATGCCTAGGGTCCTGGAGCCCAGGGGCGGTTCTAAAGTCTGTGAGAGCCGCTGTGTCCCTGGATGAATTGAGAAAAAGGGTGAAAAAATGGCAAAGTGTCAAGGGAGCTAGGCAGAAACCCATGCCTAGGGTCCTGGAGCCCAGGGGCCGCGGGAAAGTCTGTGGAGTGCCGCTGTGTCCCTGGATGAAATGAGAAAAAAGGTGAAAAAATGGCAAAGTGTCAAGGGAGAAATTCAGAAACTCAGGCCGAGCTGCCTGGAGCCCAGGGGCGGCTGTAAAGTCTGTGGAGTGCCGCTGTGTCCCTGGATGAAATGAGAAAAAAGGTGAAAAAATGGCAAAGTGTCAAGGGAGAAATTCAGAAACTCAGGCCGAGCTGCCTGGAGCCCAGGGGCGGCTGTAAAGTCTGTGGAGTGCCGCTGTGTCCCTGGATGAAATGAGAAAAAAGGTGGAAAAATGGCAAAGTGTCAAGGGAGAAATTCAGAAACTCAGGCCGAGCTGCCTGGAGCCCAGGGGCGGCTGCAAAGTCTGTGGAGTGCCGCTGTGTCCCTGGATGAAATGAGAAAAAGGGTGGAAAAATGGCAAAGTGTCAAGGGAGAAATTCAGAAACTCAGGCCGAGCTGCCTGGAGCCCAGGGGCGGCTGCAAAGTCTGTGGAGTGCCGCTGTGTCCCTGGATGAAATGAGAAAAAAGGTGAAAAAATGGCAAAGTGTCAAGGGAGAAATTCAGAAACCCATGCCTAGGGTCCTGGAGCCCAGGGGCGGCTGTAAAGTCTGTGGAGAGCCGCTGTGTCCCTGGATGAAATGAGAAAAAGGGTGGAAAAATGGCAAAGTGTCAAGGGAGAAATTCAGAAACTCAGGCCGAGCTGCCTGGAGCCCAGGGGCCGCGGGAAAGTCTGTGGAGAGCCGCTGTGTCCCTGGATGAAATGAGAAAAAAGGTGAAAAAATGGCAAAGTGTCAAGGGAGAAATTCAGAAACTCAGGCCGAGCTGCCTGGAGCCCAGGGGCGGATGCAAAGTCTGTGGAGAGCCGCTGTGTCCCTGGATGAAATGAGAAAAAGGGTGAAAAAGTAACAAAGTGTCAAGGGAGCTAGGCAGAAACCCATGCCTAGGGTCCTGGAGCCCAGGGGCCGCGGGAAAGTCTGTGGAGAGCCGCTGTGTCCCTGGATGAAATGAGAAAAAGGGTGGAAAAATGGCAAAGTGTCAAGGGAGAAATTCAGAAACTCAGGCCGAGCTGCCTGGAGCCCAGGGGCCGCGGGAAAGTCTGTGGAGAGCCGCTGTGTCCCTGGATGAAATGAGAAAAAAGGTGAAAAAATGGCAAAGTGTCAAGGGAGAAATTCAGAAACTCAGGCCGAGCTGCCTGGAGCCCAGGGGCGGATGCAAAGTCTGTGGAGAGCCGCTGTGTCCCTGGATGAAATGAGAAAAAGGGTGAAAAAGTAACAAAGTGTCAAGGGAGCTAGGCAGAAACCCATGCCTAGGGTCCTGGAGCCCAGGGGCCGCGGGAAAGTCTGTGGAGAGCCGCTGTGTCCCTGGATGAAATGAGAAAAAAGGTGAAAAAATGGCAAAGTGTCAAGGGAGCTAGGCAGAAACCCATGCCTAGGGTCCTGGAGCCCAGGGGCGGTTCTAAAGTCTGTGAGAGCCGCTGTTGCCCTGGATGAAATGAGAAAAAAGGTGAAAAAATGGCAAAGTGTCAAGGGAGCTAGGCAGAAACCCATGCCGAGCTGCCTGGAGCCCAGGGGCGGCTGTAAAGTCTGTGGAGTGCCGCTGTGTCCCTGGATGAAATGAGAAAAAAGGTGAAAAAATGGCAAAGTGTCAAGGGAGAAATTCAGAAACTCAGGCCGAGCTGCCTGGAGCCCAGGGGCCGCGGGAAAGTCTGTGGAGAGCCGCTGTGTCCCTGGATGAAATGAGAAAAAGGGTGGAAAAATGGCAAAGTGTCAAGGGAGCTAGGCAGAAACCCATGCCGAGCTGCCTGGAGCCCAGGGGCGGCTGCAAAGTCTGTGGAGTGCCGCTGTGTCCCTGGATGAAATGAGAAAAAAGGTGAAAAAATGGCAAAGTGTCAAGGGAGAAATTCAGAAACCCATGCCTAGGGTCCTGGAGCCCAGGGGCGGCTGTAAAGTCTGTGGAGAGCCGCTGTGTCCCTGGATGAAATGAGAAAAAGGGTGGAAAAATGGCAAAGTGTCAAGGGAGAAATTCAGAAACTCAGGCCGAGCTGCCTGGAGCCCAGGGGCCGCGGGAAAGTCTGTGGAGAGCCGCTGTGTCCCTGGATGAAATGAGAAAAAAGGTGAAAAAATGGCAAAGTGTCAAGGGAGAAATTCAGAAACTCAGGCCGAGCTGCCTGGAGCCCAGGGGCGGATGCAAAGTCTGTGGAGAGCCGCTGTGTCCCTGGATGAAATGAGAAAAAGGGTGAAAAAGTAACAAAGTGTCAAGGGAGCTAGGCAGAAACCCATGCCTAGGGTCCTGGAGCCCAGGGGCCGCGGGAAAGTCTGTGGAGAGCCGCTGTGTCCCTGGATGAAATGAGAAAAAAGGTGAAAAAATGGCAAAGTGTCAAGGGAGCTAGGCAGAAACCCATGCCTAGGGTCCTGGAGCCCAGGGGCGGTTCTAAAGTCTGTGAGAGCCGCTGTTGCCCTGGATGAAATGAGAAAAAAGGTGAAAAAATGGCAAAGTGTCAAGGGAGCTAGGCAGAAACCCATGCCGAGCTGCCTGGAGCCCAGGGGCGGCTGTAAAGTCTGTGGAGTGCCGCTGTGTCCCTGGATGAAATGAGAAAAAAGGTGAAAAAATGGCAAAGTGTCAAGGGAGAAATTCAGAAACTCAGGCCGAGCTGCCTGGAGCCCAGGGGCCGCGGGAAAGTCTGTGGAGAGCCGCTGTGTCCCTGGATGAAATGAGAAAAAGGGTGGAAAAATGGCAAAGTGTCAAGGGAGCTAGGCAGAAACCCATGCCGAGCTGCCTGGAGCCCAGGGGCGGCTGTAAAGTCTGTGGAGTGCCGCTGTGTCCCTGGATGAAATGAGAAAAAGGGTGAAAAAATGGCAAAGTGTCAAGGGAGAAATTCAGAAACCCAGGCCGAGCTGCCTGGAGCCCAGGGGCGGCTGCAAAGTCTGTGGAGAGCCGCTGTGTCCCTGGATGAAATGAGAAAAAAGGTGAAAAAATGGCAAAGTGTCAAGGGAGAAATTCAGAAACCCAGGCCGAGCTGCCTGGAGCCCAGGGGCGGCTGCAAAGTCTGTGGAGAGCCGCTGTGTCCCTGGATGAAATGAGAAAAAAGGTGAAAAAATGGCAAAGTGTCAAGGGAGCTAGGCAGAAACCCATGCCTAGGGTCCTGGAGCCCAGGGGCGGTTCTAAAGTCTGTGAGAGCCGCTGTGTCCCTGGATGAATTGAGAAAAAGGGTGAAAAAATGGCAAAGTGTCAAGGGAGCTAGGCAGAAACCCATGCCTAGGGTCCTGGAGCCCAGGGGCCGCGGGAAAGTCTGTGGAGTGCCGCTGTGTCCCTGGATGAAATGAGAAAAAAGGTGAAAAAATGGCAAAGTGTCAAGGGAGAAATTCAGAAACTCAGGCCGAGCTGCCTGGAGCCCAGGGGCGGCTGTAAAGTCTGTGGAGTGCCGCTGTGTCCCTGGATGAAATGAGAAAAAAGGTGAAAAAATGGCAAAGTGTCAAGGGAGAAATTCAGAAACTCAGGCCGAGCTGCCTGGAGCCCAGGGGCGGCTGTAAAGTCTGTGGAGTGCCGCTGTGTCCCTGGATGAAATGAGAAAAAAGGTGGAAAAATGGCAAAGTGTCAAGGGAGAAATTCAGAAACTCAGGCCGAGCTGCCTGGAGCCCAGGGGCGGCTGCAAAGTCTGTGGAGTGCCGCTGTGTCCCTGGATGAAATGAGAAAAAGGGTGGAAAAATGGCAAAGTGTCAAGGGAGAAATTCAGAAACTCAGGCCGAGCTGCCTGGAGCCCAGGGGCGGCTGCAAAGTCTGTGGAGTGCCGCTGTGTCCCTGGATGAAATGAGAAAAAAGGTGAAAAAATGGCAAAGTGTCAAGGGAGAAATTCAGAAACCCATGCCTAGGGTCCTGGAGCCCAGGGGCGGCTGTAAAGTCTGTGGAGAGCCGCTGTGTCCCTGGATGAAATGAGAAAAAGGGTGGAAAAATGGCAAAGTGTCAAGGGAGAAATTCAGAAACTCAGGCCGAGCTGCCTGGAGCCCAGGGGCCGCGGGAAAGTCTGTGGAGAGCCGCTGTGTCCCTGGATGAAATGAGAAAAAAGGTGAAAAAATGGCAAAGTGTCAAGGGAGAAATTCAGAAACTCAGGCCGAGCTGCCTGGAGCCCAGGGGCGGATGCAAAGTCTGTGGAGAGCCGCTGTGTCCCTGGATGAAATGAGAAAAAGGGTGAAAAAGTAACAAAGTGTCAAGGGAGCTAGGCAGAAACCCATGCCTAGGGTCCTGGAGCCCAGGGGCCGCGGGAAAGTCTGTGGAGAGCCGCTGTGTCCCTGGATGAAATGAGAAAAAAGGTGAAAAAATGGCAAAGTGTCAAGGGAGCTAGGCAGAAACCCATGCCTAGGGTCCTGGAGCCCAGGGGCGGTTCTAAAGTCTGTGAGAGCCGCTGTTGCCCTGGATGAAATGAGAAAAAAGGTGAAAAAATGGCAAAGTGTCAAGGGAGCTAGGCAGAAACCCATGCCGAGCTGCCTGGAGCCCAGGGGCGGCTGTAAAGTCTGTGGAGTGCCGCTGTGTCCCTGGATGAAATGAGAAAAAAGGTGAAAAAATGGCAAAGTGTCAAGGGAGAAATTCAGAAACTCAGGCCGAGCTGCCTGGAGCCCAGGGGCCGCGGGAAAGTCTGTGGAGAGCCGCTGTGTCCCTGGATGAAATGAGAAAAAGGGTGGAAAAATGGCAAAGTGTCAAGGGAGCTAGGCAGAAACCCATGCCGAGCTGCCTGGAGCCCAGGGGCGGCTGCAAAGTCTGTGGAGTGCCGCTGTGTCCCTGGATGAAATGAGAAAAAAGGTGAAAAAATGGCAAAGTGTCAAGGGAGAAATTCAGAAACCCATGCCTAGGGTCCTGGAGCCCAGGGGCGGCTGTAAAGTCTGTGGAGTGCCGCTGTGTCCCTGGATGAAATGAGAAAAAAGGTGAAAAAATGGCAAAGTGTCAAGGGAGAAATTCAGAAACTCAGGCCGAGCTGCCTGGAGCCCAGGGGCGGCTGTAAAGTCTGTGGAGTGCCGCTGTGTCCCTGGATGAAATGAGAAAAAAGGTGAAAAAATGGCAAAGTGTCAAGGGAGAAATTCAGAAACTCAGGCCGAGCTGCCTGGAGCCCAGGGGCCGCGGGAAAGTCTGTGGAGAGCCGCTGTGTCCCTGGATGAAATGAGAAAAAAGGTGAAAAAATGGCAAAGTGTCAAGGGAGCTAGGCAGAAACCCATGCCTAGGGTCCTGGAGCCCAGGGGCGGTTCTAAAGTCTGTGAGAGCCGCTGTGTCCCTGGATGAATTGAGAAAAAGGGTGAAAAAATGGCAAAGTGTCAAGGGAGCTAGGCAGAAACCCATGCCTAGGGTCCTGGAGCCCAGGGGCCGCGGGAAAGTCTGTGGAGTGCCGCTGTGTCCCTGGATGAAATGAGAAAAAAGGTGAAAAAATGGCAAAGTGTCAAGGGAGAAATTCAGAAACTCAGGCCGAGCTGCCTGGAGCCCAGGGGCGGCTGTAAAGTCTGTGGAGTGCCGCTGTGTCCCTGGATGAAATGAGAAAAAAGGTGGAAAAATGGCAAAGTGTCAAGGGAGAAATTCAGAAACTCAGGCCGAGCTGCCTGGAGCCCAGGGGCGGCTGCAAAGTCTGTGGAGTGCCGCTGTGTCCCTGGATGAAATGAGAAAAAGGGTGGAAAAATGGCAAAGTGTCAAGGGAGAAATTCAGAAACTCAGGCCGAGCTGCCTGGAGCCCAGGGGCCGCGGGAAAGTCTGTGGAGAGCCGCTGTGTCCCTGGATGAAATGAGAAAAAAGGTGAAAAAATGGCAAAGTGTCAAGGGAGCTAGGCAGAAACCCATGCCTAGGGTCCTGGAGCCCAGGGGCGGTTCTAAAGTCTGTGAGAGCCGCTGTGTCCCTGGATGAATTGAGAAAAAGGGTGAAAAAATGGCAAAGTGTCAAGGGAGCTAGGCAGAAACCCATGCCTAGGGTCCTGGAGCCCAGGGGCCGCGGGAAAGTCTGTGGAGTGCCGCTGTGTCCCTGGATGAAATGAGAAAAAAGGTGAAAAAATGGCAAAGTGTCAAGGGAGAAATTCAGAAACTCAGGCCGAGCTGCCTGGAGCCCAGGGGCGGCTGTAAAGTCTGTGGAGTGCCGCTGTGTCCCTGGATGAAATGAGAAAAAAGGTGGAAAAATGGCAAAGTGTCAAGGGAGAAATTCAGAAACTCAGGCCGAGCTGCCTGGAGCCCAGGGGCGGCTGCAAAGTCTGTGGAGTGCCGCTGTGTCCCTGGATGAAATGAGAAAAAGGGTGGAAAAATGGCAAAGTGTCAAGGGAGAAATTCAGAAACTCAGGCCGAGCTGCCTGGAGCCCAGGGGCGGCTGCAAAGTCTGTGGAGTGCCGCTGTGTCCCTGGATGAAATGAGAAAAAAGGTGAAAAAATGGCAAAGTGTCAAGGGAGAAATTCAGAAACCCATGCCTAGGGTCCTGGAGCCCAGGGGCGGCTGTAAAGTCTGTGGAGAGCCGCTGTGTCCCTGGATGAAATGAGAAAAAAGGTGAAAAAATGGCAAAGTGTCAAGGGAGCTAGGCAGAAACCCATGCCTAGGGTCCTGGAGCCCAGGGGCCGCGGGAAAGTCTGTGGAGAGCCGCTGTGTCCCTGGATGAAATGAGAAAAAAGGTGAAAAAATGGCAAAGTGTCAAGGGAGCTAGGCAGAAACCCATGCCTAGGGTCCTGGAGCCCAGGGGCGGTTCTAAAGTCTGTGAGAGCCGCTGTTGCCCTGGATGAAATGAGAAAAAAGGTGAAAAAATGGCAAAGTGTCAAGGGAGCTAGGCAGAAACCCATGCCGAGCTGCCTGGAGCCCAGGGGCGGCTGTAAAGTCTGTGGAGTGCCGCTGTGTCCCTGGATGAAATGAGAAAAAAGGTGAAAAAATGGCAAAGTGTCAAGGGAGAAATTCAGAAACTCAGGCCGAGCTGCCTGGAGCCCAGGGGCCGCGGGAAAGTCTGTGGAGAGCCGCTGTGTCCCTGGATGAAATGAGAAAAAGGGTGGAAAAATGGCAAAGTGTCAAGGGAGCTAGGCAGAAACCCATGCCGAGCTGCCTGGAGCCCAGGGGCGGCTGCAAAGTCTGTGGAGTGCCGCTGTGTCCCTGGATGAAATGAGAAAAAAGGTGAAAAAATGGCAAAGTGTCAAGGGAGAAATTCAGAAACCCATGCCTAGGGTCCTGGAGCCCAGGGGCGGCTGTAAAGTCTGTGGAGAGCCGCTGTGTCCCTGGATGAAATGAGAAAAAGGGTGGAAAAATGGCAAAGTGTCAAGGGAGAAATTCAGAAACTCAGGCCGAGCTGCCTGGAGCCCAGGGGCCGCGGGAAAGTCTGTGGAGAGCCGCTGTGTCCCTGGATGAAATGAGAAAAAAGGTGAAAAAATGGCAAAGTGTCAAGGGAGAAATTCAGAAACTCAGGCCGAGCTGCCTGGAGCCCAGGGGCGGATGCAAAGTCTGTGGAGAGCCGCTGTGTCCCTGGATGAAATGAGAAAAAGGGTGAAAAAGTAACAAAGTGTCAAGGGAGCTAGGCAGAAACCCATGCCTAGGGTCCTGGAGCCCAGGGGCCGCGGGAAAGTCTGTGGAGAGCCGCTGTGTCCCTGGATGAAATGAGAAAAAAGGTGAAAAAATGGCAAAGTGTCAAGGGAGCTAGGCAGAAACCCATGCCTAGGGTCCTGGAGCCCAGGGGCGGTTCTAAAGTCTGTGAGAGCCGCTGTTGCCCTGGATGAAATGAGAAAAAAGGTGAAAAAATGGCAAAGTGTCAAGGGAGCTAGGCAGAAACCCATGCCGAGCTGCCTGGAGCCCAGGGGCGGCTGTAAAGTCTGTGGAGTGCCGCTGTGTCCCTGGATGAAATGAGAAAAAAGGTGAAAAAATGGCAAAGTGTCAAGGGAGAAATTCAGAAACTCAGGCCGAGCTGCCTGGAGCCCAGGGGCCGCGGGAAAGTCTGTGGAGAGCCGCTGTGTCCCTGGATGAAATGAGAAAAAGGGTGGAAAAATGGCAAAGTGTCAAGGGAGCTAGGCAGAAACCCATGCCGAGCTGCCTGGAGCCCAGGGGCGGCTGTAAAGTCTGTGGAGTGCCGCTGTGTCCCTGGATGAAATGAGAAAAAGGGTGAAAAAATGGCAAAGTGTCAAGGGAGAAATTCAGAAACCCAGGCCGAGCTGCCTGGAGCCCAGGGGCGGCTGCAAAGTCTGTGGAGAGCCGCTGTGTCCCTGGATGAAATGAGAAAAAAGGTGAAAAAATGGCAAAGTGTCAAGGGAGAAATTCAGAAACCCAGGCCGAGCTGCCTGGAGCCCAGGGGCGGCTGCAAAGTCTGTGGAGAGCCGCTGTGTCCCTGGATGAAATGAGAAAAAAGGTGAAAAAATGGCAAAGTGTCAAGGGAGCTAGGCAGAAACCCATGCCTAGGGTCCTGGAGCCCAGGGGCGGTTCTAAAGTCTGTGAGAGCCGCTGTGTCCCTGGATGAATTGAGAAAAAGGGTGAAAAAATGGCAAAGTGTCAAGGGAGCTAGGCAGAAACCCATGCCTAGGGTCCTGGAGCCCAGGGGCCGCGGGAAAGTCTGTGGAGTGCCGCTGTGTCCCTGGATGAAATGAGAAAAAAGGTGAAAAAATGGCAAAGTGTCAAGGGAGAAATTCAGAAACTCAGGCCGAGCTGCCTGGAGCCCAGGGGCGGCTGTAAAGTCTGTGGAGTGCCGCTGTGTCCCTGGATGAAATGAGAAAAAAGGTGAAAAAATGGCAAAGTGTCAAGGGAGAAATTCAGAAACTCAGGCCGAGCTGCCTGGAGCCCAGGGGCGGCTGTAAAGTCTGTGGAGTGCCGCTGTGTCCCTGGATGAAATGAGAAAAAAGGTGAAAAAATGGCAAAGTGTCAAGGGAGAAATTCAGAAACTCAGGCCGAGCTGCCTGGAGCCCAGGGGCCGCGGGAAAGTCTGTGGAGAGCCGCTGTGTCCCTGGATGAAATGAGAAAAAAGGTGAAAAAATGGCAAAGTGTCAAGGGAGCTAGGCAGAAACCCATGCCTAGGGTCCTGGAGCCCAGGGGCGGTTCTAAAGTCTGTGAGAGCCGCTGTGTCCCTGGATGAATTGAGAAAAAGGGTGAAAAAATGGCAAAGTGTCAAGGGAGCTAGGCAGAAACCCATGCCTAGGGTCCTGGAGCCCAGGGGCCGCGGGAAAGTCTGTGGAGTGCCGCTGTGTCCCTGGATGAAATGAGAAAAAAGGTGAAAAAATGGCAAAGTGTCAAGGGAGAAATTCAGAAACTCAGGCCGAGCTGCCTGGAGCCCAGGGGCGGCTGCAAAGTCTGTGGAGTGCCGCTGTGTCCCTGGATGAAATGAGAAAAAAGGTGAAAAAATGGCAAAGTGTCAAGGGAGCTAGGCAGAAACCCATGCCTAGGGTCCTGGAGCCCAGGGGCGGCTGCAAAGTCTGTGGAGAGCCGCTGTGTCCCTGGATGAAATGAGAAAAAAGGTGAAAAAATGGCAAAGTGTCAAGGGAGAAATTCAGAAACTCAGGCCGAGCTGCCTGGAGCCCAGGGGCGGTTCTAAAGTGTGTGGAGAGCCGCTGTGTCCCTGGATGAATTGAGAAAAAGGGTGAAAAAATGGCAAAGTGTCAAGGGAGCTAGGCAGAAACCCATGCCTAGGGTCCTGGAGCCCAGGGGCGGTTCTAAAGTCTGTGAGAGCCGCTGTGTCCCTGGATGAAATGAGAAAAAGGGTGAAAAAGTAACAAAGTGTCAAGGGAGCTAGGCAGAAACCCATGCCTAGGGTCCTGGAGCCCAGGGGCGGCTGTAAAGTCTGTGGAGAGCCGCTGTGTCCCTGGATGAAATGAGAAAAAAGGTGAAAAAATGGCAAAGTGTCAAGGGAGCTAGGCAGAAACCCATGCCGAGCTGCCTGGAGCCCAGGGGCGGCTGTAAAGTCTGTGGAGAGCCGCTGTGTCCCTGGATGAAATGAGAAAAAGGGTGGAAAAATGGCAAAGTGTCAAGGGAGCTAGGCAGAAACCCATGCCGAGCTGCCTGGAGCCCAGGGGCGGCTGTAAAGTCTGTGGAGTGCCGCTGTGTCCCTGGATGAAATGAGAAAAAGGGTGAAAAAATGGCAAAGTGTCAAGGGAGAAATTCAGAAACCCAGGCCGAGCTGCCTGGAGCCCAGGGGCGGCTGCAAAGTCTGTGGAGAGCCGCTGTGTCCCTGGATGAAATGAGAAAAAAGGTGAAAAAATGGCAAAGTGTCAAGGGAGAAATTCAGAAACCCAGGCCGAGCTGCCTGGAGCCCAGGGGCGGCTGCAAAGTCTGTGGAGAGCCGCTGTGTCCCTGGATGAAATGAGAAAAAAGGTGAAAAAATGGCAAAGTGTCAAGGGAGCTAGGCAGAAACCCATGCCTAGGGTCCTGGAGCCCAGGGGCGGTTCTAAAGTCTGTGAGAGCCGCTGTGTCCCTGGATGAATTGAGAAAAAGGGTGAAAAAATGGCAAAGTGTCAAGGGAGCTAGGCAGAAACCCATGCCTAGGGTCCTGGAGCCCAGGGGCCGCGGGAAAGTCTGTGGAGTGCCGCTGTGTCCCTGGATGAAATGAGAAAAAAGGTGAAAAAATGGCAAAGTGTCAAGGGAGAAATTCAGAAACTCAGGCCGAGCTGCCTGGAGCCCAGGGGCGGCTGTAAAGTCTGTGGAGTGCCGCTGTGTCCCTGGATGAAATGAGAAAAAAGGTGAAAAAATGGCAAAGTGTCAAGGGAGAAATTCAGAAACTCAGGCCGAGCTGCCTGGAGCCCAGGGGCGGCTGTAAAGTCTGTGGAGTGCCGCTGTGTCCCTGGATGAAATGAGAAAAAAGGTGAAAAAATGGCAAAGTGTCAAGGGAGAAATTCAGAAACTCAGGCCGAGCTGCCTGGAGCCCAGGGGCCGCGGGAAAGTCTGTGGAGAGCCGCTGTGTCCCTGGATGAAATGAGAAAAAAGGTGAAAAAATGGCAAAGTGTCAAGGGAGCTAGGCAGAAACCCATGCCTAGGGTCCTGGAGCCCAGGGGCGGTTCTAAAGTCTGTGAGAGCCGCTGTGTCCCTGGATGAATTGAGAAAAAGGGTGAAAAAATGGCAAAGTGTCAAGGGAGCTAGGCAGAAACCCATGCCTAGGGTCCTGGAGCCCAGGGGCCGCGGGAAAGTCTGTGGAGTGCCGCTGTGTCCCTGGATGAAATGAGAAAAAAGGTGAAAAAATGGCAAAGTGTCAAGGGAGAAATTCAGAAACTCAGGCCGAGCTGCCTGGAGCCCAGGGGCGGCTGTAAAGTCTGTGGAGTGCCGCTGTGTCCCTGGATGAAATGAGAAAAAAGGTGGAAAAATGGCAAAGTGTCAAGGGAGAAATTCAGAAACTCAGGCCGAGCTGCCTGGAGCCCAGGGGCGGCTGCAAAGTCTGTGGAGTGCCGCTGTGTCCCTGGATGAAATGAGAAAAAGGGTGGAAAAATGGCAAAGTGTCAAGGGAGAAATTCAGAAACTCAGGCCGAGCTGCCTGGAGCCCAGGGGCGGCTGCAAAGTCTGTGGAGTGCCGCTGTGTCCCTGGATGAAATGAGAAAAAAGGTGAAAAAATGGCAAAGTGTCAAGGGAGAAATTCAGAAACCCATGCCTAGGGTCCTGGAGCCCAGGGGCGGCTGTAAAGTCTGTGGAGAGCCGCTGTGTCCCTGGATGAAATGAGAAAAAAGGTGAAAAAATGGCAAAGTGTCAAGGGAGCTAGGCAGAAACCCATGCCGAGCTGCCTGGAGCCCAGGGGCGGCTGTAAAGTCTGTGGAGTGCCGCTGTGTCCCTGGATGAAATGAGAAAAAAGGTGAAAAAATGGCAAAGTGTCAAGGGAGAAATTCAGAAACTCAGGCCGAGCTGCCTGGAGCCCAGGGGCCGCGGGAAAGTCTGTGGAGAGCCGCTGTGTCCCTGGATGAAATGAAGAAAAAGGTGAAAAAATGGCAAAGTGTCAAGGGAGAAATTCAGAAACTCAGGCCGAGCTGCCTGGAGCCCAGGGGCGGCTGTAAAGTCTGTGGAGTGCCGCTGTGTCCCTGGATGAAATGAGAAAAAAGGTGAAAAAATGGCAAAGTGTCAAGGGAGAAATTCAGAAACTCAGGCCGAGCTGCCTGGAGCCCAGGGGCGGCTGCAAAGTCTGTGGAGAGCCGCTGTGTCCCTGGATGAAATGAGAAAAAAGGTGAAAAAATGGCAAAGTGTCAAGGGAGAAATTCAGAAACTCAGGCCGAGCTGCCTGGAGCCCAGGGGCGGTTCTAAAGTGTGTGGAGAGCCGCTGTGTCCCTGGATGAATTGAGAAAAAGGGTGAAAAAATGGCAAAGTGTCAAGGGAGCTAGGCAGAAACCCATGCCTAGGGTCCTGGAGCCCAGGGGCGGTTCTAAAGTCTGTGAGAGCCGCTGTGTCCCTGGATGAAATGAGAAAAAGGGTGAAAAAGTAACAAAGTGTCAAGGGAGCTAGGCAGAAACCCATGCCTAGGGTCCTGGAGCCCAGGGGCCGCGGGAAAGTCTGTGGAGTGCCGCTGTGTCCCTGGATGAAATGAGAAAAAAGGTGAAAAAATGGCAAAGTGTCAAGGGAGAAATTCAGAAACTCAGGCCGAGCTGCCTGGAGCCCAGGGGCCGCGGGAAAGTCTGTGGAGAGCCGCTGTGTCCCTGGATGAAATGAGAAAAAAGGTGAAAAAATGGCAAAGTGTCAAGGGAGCTAGGCAGAAACCCATGCCTAGGGTCCTGGAGCCCAGGGGCCGCGGGAAAGTCTGTGGAGAGCCGCTGTGTCCCTGGATGAAATGAGAAAAAAGGTGAAAAAATGGCAAAGTGTCAAGGGAGCTAGGCAGAAACCCATGCCTAGGGTCCTGGAGCCCAGGGGCGGTTCTAAAGTCTGTGAGAGCCGCTGTTGCCCTGGATGAAATGAGAAAAAAGGTGAAAAAATGGCAAAGTGTCAAGGGAGCTAGGCAGAAACCCATGCCGAGCTGCCTGGAGCCCAGGGGCGGCTGTAAAGTCTGTGGAGTGCCGCTGTGTCCCTGGATGAAATGAGAAAAAAGGTGAAAAAATGGCAAAGTGTCAAGGGAGAAATTCAGAAACTCAGGCCGAGCTGCCTGGAGCCCAGGGGCCGCGGGAAAGTCTGTGGAGAGCCGCTGTGTCCCTGGATGAAATGAGAAAAAGGGTGGAAAAATGGCAAAGTGTCAAGGGAGCTAGGCAGAAACCCATGCCGAGCTGCCTGGAGCCCAGGGGCGGCTGCAAAGTCTGTGGAGTGCCGCTGTGTCCCTGGATGAAATGAGAAAAAAGGTGAAAAAATGGCAAAGTGTCAAGGGAGAAATTCAGAAACCCATGCCTAGGGTCCTGGAGCCCAGGGGCGGCTGTAAAGTCTGTGGAGAGCCGCTGTGTCCCTGGATGAAATGAGAAAAAGGGTGGAAAAATGGCAAAGTGTCAAGGGAGAAATTCAGAAACTCAGGCCGAGCTGCCTGGAGCCCAGGGGCCGCGGGAAAGTCTGTGGAGAGCCGCTGTGTCCCTGGATGAAATGAGAAAAAAGGTGAAAAAATGGCAAAGTGTCAAGGGAGAAATTCAGAAACTCAGGCCGAGCTGCCTGGAGCCCAGGGGCGGATGCAAAGTCTGTGGAGAGCCGCTGTGTCCCTGGATGAAATGAGAAAAAGGGTGAAAAAGTAACAAAGTGTCAAGGGAGCTAGGCAGAAACCCATGCCTAGGGTCCTGGAGCCCAGGGGCCGCGGGAAAGTCTGTGGAGAGCCGCTGTGTCCCTGGATGAAATGAGAAAAAAGGTGAAAAAATGGCAAAGTGTCAAGGGAGCTAGGCAGAAACCCATGCCTAGGGTCCTGGAGCCCAGGGGCGGTTCTAAAGTCTGTGAGAGCCGCTGTTGCCCTGGATGAAATGAGAAAAAAGGTGAAAAAATGGCAAAGTGTCAAGGGAGCTAGGCAGAAACCCATGCCGAGCTGCCTGGAGCCCAGGGGCGGCTGTAAAGTCTGTGGAGTGCCGCTGTGTCCCTGGATGAAATGAGAAAAAAGGTGAAAAAATGGCAAAGTGTCAAGGGAGAAATTCAGAAACTCAGGCCGAGCTGCCTGGAGCCCAGGGGCCGCGGGAAAGTCTGTGGAGAGCCGCTGTGTCCCTGGATGAAATGAGAAAAAGGGTGGAAAAATGGCAAAGTGTCAAGGGAGCTAGGCAGAAACCCATGCCGAGCTGCCTGGAGCCCAGGGGCGGCTGTAAAGTCTGTGGAGTGCCGCTGTGTCCCTGGATGAAATGAGAAAAAGGGTGAAAAAATGGCAAAGTGTCAAGGGAGAAATTCAGAAACCCAGGCCGAGCTGCCTGGAGCCCAGGGGCGGCTGCAAAGTCTGTGGAGAGCCGCTGTGTCCCTGGATGAAATGAGAAAAAAGGTGAAAAAATGGCAAAGTGTCAAGGGAGAAATTCAGAAACCCAGGCCGAGCTGCCTGGAGCCCAGGGGCGGCTGCAAAGTCTGTGGAGAGCCGCTGTGTCCCTGGATGAAATGAGAAAAAAGGTGAAAAAATGGCAAAGTGTCAAGGGAGCTAGGCAGAAACCCATGCCTAGGGTCCTGGAGCCCAGGGGCGGTTCTAAAGTCTGTGAGAGCCGCTGTGTCCCTGGATGAATTGAGAAAAAGGGTGAAAAAATGGCAAAGTGTCAAGGGAGCTAGGCAGAAACCCATGCCTAGGGTCCTGGAGCCCAGGGGCCGCGGGAAAGTCTGTGGAGTGCCGCTGTGTCCCTGGATGAAATGAGAAAAAAGGTGAAAAAATGGCAAAGTGTCAAGGGAGAAATTCAGAAACTCAGGCCGAGCTGCCTGGAGCCCAGGGGCGGCTGTAAAGTCTGTGGAGTGCCGCTGTGTCCCTGGATGAAATGAGAAAAAAGGTGAAAAAATGGCAAAGTGTCAAGGGAGAAATTCAGAAACTCAGGCCGAGCTGCCTGGAGCCCAGGGGCGGCTGTAAAGTCTGTGGAGTGCCGCTGTGTCCCTGGATGAAATGAGAAAAAAGGTGGAAAAATGGCAAAGTGTCAAGGGAGAAATTCAGAAACTCAGGCCGAGCTGCCTGGAGCCCAGGGGCGGCTGCAAAGTCTGTGGAGTGCCGCTGTGTCCCTGGATGAAATGAGAAAAAGGGTGGAAAAATGGCAAAGTGTCAAGGGAGAAATTCAGAAACTCAGGCCGAGCTGCCTGGAGCCCAGGGGCGGCTGCAAAGTCTGTGGAGTGCCGCTGTGTCCCTGGATGAAATGAGAAAAAAGGTGAAAAAATGGCAAAGTGTCAAGGGAGAAATTCAGAAACCCATGCCTAGGGTCCTGGAGCCCAGGGGCGGCTGTAAAGTCTGTGGAGAGCCGCTGTGTCCCTGGATGAAATGAGAAAAAAGGTGAAAAAATGGCAAAGTGTCAAGGGAGCTAGGCAGAAACCCATGCCTAGGGTCCTGGAGCCCAGGGGCCGCGGGAAAGTCTGTGGAGAGCCGCTGTGTCCCTGGATGAAATGAGAAAAAAGGTGAAAAAATGGCAAAGTGTCAAGGGAGCTAGGCAGAAACCCATGCCTAGGGTCCTGGAGCCCAGGGGCGGTTCTAAAGTCTGTGAGAGCCGCTGTTGCCCTGGATGAAATGAGAAAAAAGGTGAAAAAATGGCAAAGTGTCAAGGGAGCTAGGCAGAAACCCATGCCGAGCTGCCTGGAGCCCAGGGGCGGCTGTAAAGTCTGTGGAGTGCCGCTGTGTCCCTGGATGAAATGAGAAAAAAGGTGAAAAAATGGCAAAGTGTCAAGGGAGAAATTCAGAAACTCAGGCCGAGCTGCCTGGAGCCCAGGGGCCGCGGGAAAGTCTGTGGAGAGCCGCTGTGTCCCTGGATGAAATGAGAAAAAGGGTGGAAAAATGGCAAAGTGTCAAGGGAGCTAGGCAGAAACCCATGCCGAGCTGCCTGGAGCCCAGGGGCGGCTGCAAAGTCTGTGGAGTGCCGCTGTGTCCCTGGATGAAATGAGAAAAAAGGTGAAAAAATGGCAAAGTGTCAAGGGAGAAATTCAGAAACCCATGCCTAGGGTCCTGGAGCCCAGGGGCGGCTGTAAAGTCTGTGGAGAGCCGCTGTGTCCCTGGATGAAATGAGAAAAAGGGTGGAAAAATGGCAAAGTGTCAAGGGAGAAATTCAGAAACTCAGGCCGAGCTGCCTGGAGCCCAGGGGCCGCGGGAAAGTCTGTGGAGAGCCGCTGTGTCCCTGGATGAAATGAGAAAAAAGGTGAAAAAATGGCAAAGTGTCAAGGGAGAAATTCAGAAACTCAGGCCGAGCTGCCTGGAGCCCAGGGGCGGATGCAAAGTCTGTGGAGAGCCGCTGTGTCCCTGGATGAAATGAGAAAAAGGGTGAAAAAGTAACAAAGTGTCAAGGGAGCTAGGCAGAAACCCATGCCTAGGGTCCTGGAGCCCAGGGGCCGCGGGAAAGTCTGTGGAGAGCCGCTGTGTCCCTGGATGAAATGAGAAAAAGGGTGGAAAAATGGCAAAGTGTCAAGGGAGAAATTCAGAAACTCAGGCCGAGCTGCCTGGAGCCCAGGGGCCGCGGGAAAGTCTGTGGAGAGCCGCTGTGTCCCTGGATGAAATGAGAAAAAAGGTGAAAAAATGGCAAAGTGTCAAGGGAGAAATTCAGAAACTCAGGCCGAGCTGCCTGGAGCCCAGGGGCGGATGCAAAGTCTGTGGAGAGCCGCTGTGTCCCTGGATGAAATGAGAAAAAGGGTGAAAAAGTAACAAAGTGTCAAGGGAGCTAGGCAGAAACCCATGCCTAGGGTCCTGGAGCCCAGGGGCCGCGGGAAAGTCTGTGGAGAGCCGCTGTGTCCCTGGATGAAATGAGAAAAAAGGTGAAAAAATGGCAAAGTGTCAAGGGAGCTAGGCAGAAACCCATGCCTAGGGTCCTGGAGCCCAGGGGCGGTTCTAAAGTCTGTGAGAGCCGCTGTTGCCCTGGATGAAATGAGAAAAAAGGTGAAAAAATGGCAAAGTGTCAAGGGAGCTAGGCAGAAACCCATGCCGAGCTGCCTGGAGCCCAGGGGCGGCTGTAAAGTCTGTGGAGTGCCGCTGTGTCCCTGGATGAAATGAGAAAAAAGGTGAAAAAATGGCAAAGTGTCAAGGGAGAAATTCAGAAACTCAGGCCGAGCTGCCTGGAGCCCAGGGGCCGCGGGAAAGTCTGTGGAGAGCCGCTGTGTCCCTGGATGAAATGAAGAAAAAGGTGAAAAAATGGCAAAGTGTCAAGGGAGAAATTCAGAAACCCATGCCTAGGGTCCTGGAGCCCAGGGGCCGCGGGAAAGTCTGTGGAGAGCCGCTGTGTCCCTGGATGAAATGAGAAAAAAGGTGAAAAAGTAACAAAGTGTCAAGGGAGAAATTCAGAAACCCAGGCCGAGCTGCCTGGAGCCTCAAAGCGGATAGAAATAGCGTGGAGAGCCGCTGTTAAGCCAGACGCCCTCTGGCGGACACAGGCAGGAGTTGCAGTAAATGCATTGAAGTCAATGGGCGAGAGTACCCAATGCGCCAAAAAAGTGCTGAAAATATGACAAAGTGTCAAATGAATGGGAGTCAATGGGCGAGAGTACCCAATGCACAAAAAAAGTGCTGAAAATATGACAAAGTGTCAAATGAATGGGAGTCAATGGGCGAGAGTACCCAATGCACAAAAAAAGTGCTGAAAAAGTCCACACGAGCCTAGTCAGAAATGCAGGCCGAGGCGGCTGGAGCCCCAAAGCGGCTATAAAAAGCGTGGAGAGCCGCTGTCGCCCCGGAGAAACGGAGAAAAAGTGCTGAAAAAAGGCCCACGTCCTAACGGACCTAGGCGGAAGTGCAGGCGAGGCGGCAGGAGTCTGAAAACCGCTATAAAAAGCGTGGAGAGCCGCTGTCGCCCCGGAGAAACGGAGAAAAAGTGCTGAAAAAAGGCCTAAATCCTAACGGACCTAGGCGGAAGTGCAGGCGAGGCGGCAGGAGTCTGAAAACCGCTATAAAAAGCGTGGAGAGCCGCTGTCGCCCCGGAGAAACGGAGAAAAAGTGCTGAAAAAAGGCCTAAATCCTAACGGACCTAGGCGGAAGTGCAGGCGAGGCGGCAGGAGTCTGAAAACCGCTATAAAAAGCGTGGAGAGCCGCTGTCGCCCCGGAGGAACGGAGAAAAAGTGCTGAAAAAAGGCCTAAATCCTAACGGACCGAGGCGGAAGTGCAGGCGAGGCGGCAGGAGTCTGAAAACGGCTATAAAATGCGTGGAGAGCCGCTGTCGCCCCGGAGAAACGGAGAAAAAGTGCTGAAAAAAGGCCTAAATCCTAACGGACCGAGGCGGAAGTGCAGGCGAGGCGGCAGGAGTCTGAAAGCGGCTATAAAACGCGTGGAGAGCCGCTCGGATGATTTTTCAAAGTGTCAAATGAATGGGAGTGAATGGGGCAGAGTACCCAATGTGTAAAAAAAGTGCTGAAAAAACGACAAAGTCCACACGAGCCTAGTCAGAAATGCAGTCCGAGGCGGCTGGAGCCCCAAAGCGGCTATAAAACGCGTGGAGAGCCGCTCGGATGATTTTTCAAAGTGTCAAATGAATGGGAGTGAATGGGGCAGAGTACCCAATGTGTAAAAAAAGTGCTGAAAAAACGACAAAGTCCACACGAGCCTAGTCAGAAATGCAGTCCGAGGCGGCTGGAGCCCCAAAGCGGCTATAAAACGCGTGGAGAGCCGCTCGGATGATTTTTCAAAGTGTCAAATGAATGGGAGTGAATGGGGCGGAGTACCCAATGCGCCAAAAAAGTGCTGAAAAAACGACAAAGTGTCAAATGAATGGGAGTGAATGGGGCAGAGTACCCAATGTGTAAAAAAAGTGCTGAAAAAACGACAAAGTGTCAAATGAATGGGAGTGAATGGGGCGGAGTACCCAATGCGCAAAAAAAGTGCTGAAAAAACGACAAAGTCCACACGAGCCTAGTCAGAAATGAAGGCCGAGGCGGCTGGAGCCCCAAAGCGGCTATAAAATGCGTGGAGAGCCGCTCGGATGATTTTTCTAAGTGTGAAATGAATGGGAGTGAATGGGGCGGAGTACCCAATGCGCGAAAAAAGTGCTGAAAAAACGACAAAGTGTCAAATGAATGGGAGTGAATGGGCGGAGTACCCAATGCGTGAAAAAAGGTCTGGAAAAACGACAAAGTGTCAAATGAATGGGAGTCAATGGGCGGAGTACCCAATGCGCGAAAAAAGTGCTGAAAAAATGACAAAGTGTCAAATGAATGGGAGTCAATGAGTGTTTTGGTCGACCAGGAAAAAACGCGTTTACGGGAGAGGGTAAATCAGCCGAGAGGGGGGGGGGGGGTATACTTTACCCTCTCCCGTAAATGCCATTTTTCCTGGTTGACCAAAACACCTCCAGCACGATTTCGGAAACCCAGTTTTTAGAAACACTGACCTCCAGGGGAAGTACCGAGAAAAGCACACTTTTGAATCCGCTTTTGACGCACTGAAACACGGACGTGAGCTGGGGCCGTGCCGCTCTTGGAAAACCCCTGGAGGTTATTTTCTAAAACGGGTTTCCGCGTCCCCCCGGGCGCCCGTGTTGGGCCGCGCAAGGCGGTCCGGGCTGCCCGCCCCATCTGAGTGCCCCGTTGGGCCGCGTGCATGGCAGGCATCCAAGGAAGGCTGATGAGCAGCGGTGATGATGATGATGAGACACCAGCTGCAATTTTGACAAAGTGTCACCTCTCAAGCATTTCCAAGCGTGACACAAACAAAAGGGAACGGGAACTTTGATATGAGTGACTTGTGCTTCTTTTTCTCCAAGTGTCACTCCACAGCTGGCACCCAGGCTGTGTGACGCAGGTGTCCGACGAGGAGCGCCCGCGATGGGCCGCGTCAGGCGGCCCGGGCCGCGCTATCACCTCCGGATGACAACATCCAAAGGAGCACGTTGGTGCTTGCTGGGAGTTTGCGCACGCGATAGGCGACGCCTGGCGGCCCTGGCCGCGCCTCGCCAGCGGGTAATGACGACCGCGAGCGCCATGCTGCGCCGATGGAGCTGTCCGAGGAGCGAGAGCGCCCGCCATGGGCGGCATCCGGCGGCCCCTGGCCGTGCTTCGTCTGCGGGTCGCTCTCCACCTCCGGGTGGCCAATCCGAGGTGTCCGAAAAGTGTGTGCGCTCGCCATGGGCGGCATCCGGCGGCCTCTGGCCGTGCTTCGTCTGCGGGTGCACACTCGGAGCGAGGCTCCTGCTCGCTCCGGCGCGGTAGCTTTGTCCGCGCTCCACCTCCGGGTGGCGAATCCCAAAAAGCAGCACTTTGGTGCTACGAAGGTGTCAGAAGAGTGTGTGCGCCCGCCATGGGCGGCATCCGGCGGCCTCTGGCCGTGCTTCGTCTGCGGGTGCACACTAGGCGCGGTGGCTTTGTCCGCGCTCCACCTCCGGGTGGCGAATCCCAAAAAGCAGCACT
Source organism: Dunckerocampus dactyliophorus (assembly GCF_027744805.1). Taxonomy (NCBI): domain Eukaryota; kingdom Metazoa; phylum Chordata; class Actinopteri; order Syngnathiformes; family Syngnathidae; genus Dunckerocampus; species Dunckerocampus dactyliophorus. The sequence continues at coordinate 845 of NW_026559843.1, read as the reverse complement.
TTGGTGCTTCGTAGGTGTCAGAAAAGTGTGTGCGCCCGCCATGGGCGGCATCCGGCGGCCTCTGGCCGTGCTTCGTCTGCGGGCGCACACTCGGAGCGAGGCTGCTGCTCGCTCCGGCGCGGTGGCTGGGTCCGCGCTCCACCTCCGGGTGGCGGAAGGAATCGAAAAGGAGCACTTTGCTGCTTCGCAGGTGTCAGAGGAGTGGGAGCGCCCGCCATGGGCGGCATCCGGCGGCCCCTGGCCGTGCTTCGTCTGCGGGTCGCTCTCCACCTCCGGGTGGCCCACTCCAAAGAAAATAAAAAAGGAGCCCAGCTCACTGGAAGGCAAGCTGAGGCTCCGGCGCGGGTAAGAGGGGCCCGCGCCTCACCTCCGGGTGTCCGACAAAGAGGAGCCGAGTGTGCTCATTGGAGGCCAGTGGGACCTCCGGCGCGGTAGCAGGGCCCGCGCTTCACCTCCGGGTGTCCGACAGAGAGGAGCCGAGTGCTCACTGGAGGCGAGTGACACCTCCGGCGCGGCCACCCGGGGGGCCATTGCCCCCCACCCGGCCGCGCTCGCACGCACCCCAACCCCCTGAGCCCCCACTGACCTAGCGGTAAACCAGACCCGCCTTTGGAGGGCCCCCGCCGGCCGGCCGTGGTGCCGGTGTTCGGGCGGACGGCTCCTCCAGCCTGCGGGTTGGCCTCAATGGGCAAGTGCACATGGCACCCGTGAAGCCGATGATTGCCGAGGCAGCGGTTCGCCGTCCCCTCGTCACACGCGTGTCGCACTCTGCCCGACCTATCGGTAGCGAGATCGAGACGACCCGTCTGACCCAGTTGTCCTCCATCGGCGCCGCGCCGGTTCGG
>NW_026559842.1:0-15000 GCF_027744805.1 Dunckerocampus dactyliophorus | reverse complement strand
AAAAATGGCAAAGTGTCAAGGGAGCTAGGCAGAAACCCATGCCGAGCTGCCTGGAGCCCAGGGGCGGCTGTAAAGTCTGTGGAGTGCCGCTGTGTCCCTGGATGAAATGAGAAAAAGGGTGAAAAAATGGCAAAGTGTCAAGGGAGAAATTCAGAAACCCAGGCCGAGCTGCCTGGAGCCCAGGGGCGGCTGCAAAGTCTGTGGAGAGCCGCTGTGTCCCTGGATGAAATGAGAAAAAAGGTGAAAAAATGGCAAAGTGTCAAGGGAGAAATTCAGAAACCCAGGCCGAGCTGCCTGGAGCCCAGGGGCGGCTGCAAAGTCTGTGGAGAGCCGCTGTGTCCCTGGATGAAATGAGAAAAAAGGTGAAAAAATGGCAAAGTGTCAAGGGAGCTAGGCAGAAACCCATGCCTAGGGTCCTGGAGCCCAGGGGCGGTTCTAAAGTCTGTGAGAGCCGCTGTGTCCCTGGATGAATTGAGAAAAAGGGTGAAAAAATGGCAAAGTGTCAAGGGAGCTAGGCAGAAACCCATGCCTAGGGTCCTGGAGCCCAGGGGCCGCGGGAAAGTCTGTGGAGTGCCGCTGTGTCCCTGGATGAAATGAGAAAAAAGGTGAAAAAATGGCAAAGTGTCAAGGGAGAAATTCAGAAACTCAGGCCGAGCTGCCTGGAGCCCAGGGGCGGCTGTAAAGTCTGTGGAGTGCCGCTGTGTCCCTGGATGAAATGAGAAAAAAGGTGAAAAAATGGCAAAGTGTCAAGGGAGAAATTCAGAAACTCAGGCCGAGCTGCCTGGAGCCCAGGGGCGGCTGTAAAGTCTGTGGAGTGCCGCTGTGTCCCTGGATGAAATGAGAAAAAAGGTGAAAAAATGGCAAAGTGTCAAGGGAGAAATTCAGAAACTCAGGCCGAGCTGCCTGGAGCCCAGGGGCCGCGGGAAAGTCTGTGGAGAGCCGCTGTGTCCCTGGATGAAATGAGAAAAAAGGTGAAAAAATGGCAAAGTGTCAAGGGAGCTAGGCAGAAACCCATGCCTAGGGTCCTGGAGCCCAGGGGCGGTTCTAAAGTCTGTGAGAGCCGCTGTGTCCCTGGATGAATTGAGAAAAAGGGTGAAAAAATGGCAAAGTGTCAAGGGAGCTAGGCAGAAACCCATGCCTAGGGTCCTGGAGCCCAGGGGCCGCGGGAAAGTCTGTGGAGTGCCGCTGTGTCCCTGGATGAAATGAGAAAAAAGGTGAAAAAATGGCAAAGTGTCAAGGGAGAAATTCAGAAACTCAGGCCGAGCTGCCTGGAGCCCAGGGGCGGCTGTAAAGTCTGTGGAGTGCCGCTGTGTCCCTGGATGAAATGAGAAAAAAGGTGGAAAAATGGCAAAGTGTCAAGGGAGAAATTCAGAAACTCAGGCCGAGCTGCCTGGAGCCCAGGGGCGGCTGCAAAGTCTGTGGAGTGCCGCTGTGTCCCTGGATGAAATGAGAAAAAGGGTGGAAAAATGGCAAAGTGTCAAGGGAGAAATTCAGAAACTCAGGCCGAGCTGCCTGGAGCCCAGGGGCGGCTGCAAAGTCTGTGGAGTGCCGCTGTGTCCCTGGATGAAATGAGAAAAAAGGTGAAAAAATGGCAAAGTGTCAAGGGAGAAATTCAGAAACCCATGCCTAGGGTCCTGGAGCCCAGGGGCGGCTGTAAAGTCTGTGGAGAGCCGCTGTGTCCCTGGATGAAATGAGAAAAAAGGTGAAAAAATGGCAAAGTGTCAAGGGAGCTAGGCAGAAACCCATGCCGAGCTGCCTGGAGCCCAGGGGCGGCTGTAAAGTCTGTGGAGTGCCGCTGTGTCCCTGGATGAAATGAGAAAAAAGGTGAAAAAATGGCAAAGTGTCAAGGGAGAAATTCAGAAACTCAGGCCGAGCTGCCTGGAGCCCAGGGGCGGCTGTAAAGTCTGTGGAGTGCCGCTGTGTCCCTGGATGAAATGAGAAAAAAGGTGAAAAAATGGCAAAGTGTCAAGGGAGAAATTCAGAAACTCAGGCCGAGCTGCCTGGAGCCCAGGGGCCGCGGGAAAGTCTGTGGAGAGCCGCTGTGTCCCTGGATGAAATGAGAAAAAAGGTGAAAAAATGGCAAAGTGTCAAGGGAGCTAGGCAGAAACCCATGCCTAGGGTCCTGGAGCCCAGGGGCGGTTCTAAAGTCTGTGAGAGCCGCTGTGTCCCTGGATGAATTGAGAAAAAGGGTGAAAAAATGGCAAAGTGTCAAGGGAGCTAGGCAGAAACCCATGCCTAGGGTCCTGGAGCCCAGGGGCCGCGGGAAAGTCTGTGGAGTGCCGCTGTGTCCCTGGATGAAATGAGAAAAAAGGTGAAAAAATGGCAAAGTGTCAAGGGAGAAATTCAGAAACTCAGGCCGAGCTGCCTGGAGCCCAGGGGCGGCTGTAAAGTCTGTGGAGTGCCGCTGTGTCCCTGGATGAAATGAGAAAAAAGGTGGAAAAATGGCAAAGTGTCAAGGGAGAAATTCAGAAACTCAGGCCGAGCTGCCTGGAGCCCAGGGGCGGCTGCAAAGTCTGTGGAGTGCCGCTGTGTCCCTGGATGAAATGAGAAAAAGGGTGGAAAAATGGCAAAGTGTCAAGGGAGAAATTCAGAAACTCAGGCCGAGCTGCCTGGAGCCCAGGGGCGGCTGCAAAGTCTGTGGAGTGCCGCTGTGTCCCTGGATGAAATGAGAAAAAAGGTGAAAAAATGGCAAAGTGTCAAGGGAGAAATTCAGAAACCCATGCCTAGGGTCCTGGAGCCCAGGGGCGGCTGTAAAGTCTGTGGAGAGCCGCTGTGTCCCTGGATGAAATGAGAAAAAAGGTGAAAAAATGGCAAAGTGTCAAGGGAGCTAGGCAGAAACCCATGCCGAGCTGCCTGGAGCCCAGGGGCGGCTGTAAAGTCTGTGGAGTGCCGCTGTGTCCCTGGATGAAATGAGAAAAAAGGTGAAAAAATGGCAAAGTGTCAAGGGAGAAATTCAGAAACTCAGGCCGAGCTGCCTGGAGCCCAGGGGCCGCGGGAAAGTCTGTGGAGAGCCGCTGTGTCCCTGGATGAAATGAAGAAAAAGGTGAAAAAATGGCAAAGTGTCAAGGGAGAAATTCAGAAACTCAGGCCGAGCTGCCTGGAGCCCAGGGGCGGCTGTAAAGTCTGTGGAGTGCCGCTGTGTCCCTGGATGAAATGAGAAAAAAGGTGAAAAAATGGCAAAGTGTCAAGGGAGAAATTCAGAAACTCAGGCCGAGCTGCCTGGAGCCCAGGGGCGGCTGCAAAGTCTGTGGAGAGCCGCTGTGTCCCTGGATGAAATGAGAAAAAAGGTGAAAAAATGGCAAAGTGTCAAGGGAGAAATTCAGAAACTCAGGCCGAGCTGCCTGGAGCCCAGGGGCGGTTCTAAAGTGTGTGGAGAGCCGCTGTGTCCCTGGATGAATTGAGAAAAAGGGTGAAAAAATGGCAAAGTGTCAAGGGAGCTAGGCAGAAACCCATGCCTAGGGTCCTGGAGCCCAGGGGCGGTTCTAAAGTCTGTGAGAGCCGCTGTGTCCCTGGATGAAATGAGAAAAAGGGTGAAAAAGTAACAAAGTGTCAAGGGAGCTAGGCAGAAACCCATGCCTAGGGTCCTGGAGCCCAGGGGCCGCGGGAAAGTCTGTGAGAGCCGCTGTGTCCCTGGATGAAATGAGAAAATGGGTGGAAAAATGGCAAAGTGTCAAGGGAGAAATTCAGAAACCCATGCCTAGGGTCCTGGAGCCCAGGGGCGGCTGTAAAGTCTGTGGAGAGCCGCTGTGTCCCTGGATGAAATGAGAAAAAAGGTGAAAAAATGGCAAAGTGTCAAGGGAGCTAGGCAGAAACCCATGCCGAGCTGCCTGGAGCCCAGGGGCGGCTGTAAAGTCTGTGGAGAGCCGCTGTGTCCCTGGATGAAATGAGAAAAAGGGTGGAAAAATGGCAAAGTGTCAAGGGAGCTAGGCAGAAACCCATGCCGAGCTGCCTGGAGCCCAGGGGCGGCTGTAAAGTCTGTGGAGTGCCGCTGTGTCCCTGGATGAAATGAGAAAAAGGGTGAAAAAATGGCAAAGTGTCAAGGGAGAAATTCAGAAACCCAGGCCGAGCTGCCTGGAGCCCAGGGGCGGCTGCAAAGTCTGTGGAGAGCCGCTGTGTCCCTGGATGAAATGAGAAAAAAGGTGAAAAAATGGCAAAGTGTCAAGGGAGAAATTCAGAAACCCAGGCCGAGCTGCCTGGAGCCCAGGGGCGGCTGCAAAGTCTGTGGAGAGCCGCTGTGTCCCTGGATGAAATGAGAAAAAAGGTGAAAAAATGGCAAAGTGTCAAGGGAGCTAGGCAGAAACCCATGCCTAGGGTCCTGGAGCCCAGGGGCGGCTGCAAAGTCTGTGGAGAGCCGCTGTGTCCCTGGATGAAATGAGAAAAAAGGTGAAAAAATGGCAAAGTGTCAAGGGAGAAATTCAGAAACTCAGGCCGAGCTGCCTGGAGCCCAGGGGCGGTTCTAAAGTGTGTGGAGAGCCGCTGTGTCCCTGGATGAATTGAGAAAAAGGGTGAAAAAATGGCAAAGTGTCAAGGGAGCTAGGCAGAAACCCATGCCTAGGGTCCTGGAGCCCAGGGGCGGTTCTAAAGTCTGTGAGAGCCGCTGTGTCCCTGGATGAAATGAGAAAAAGGGTGAAAAAGTAACAAAGTGTCAAGGGAGCTAGGCAGAAACCCATGCCTAGGGTCCTGGAGCCCAGGGGCCGCGGGAAAGTCTGTGAGAGCCGCTGTGTCCCTGGATGAAATGAGAAAATGGGTGGAAAAATGGCAAAGTGTCAAGGGAGAAATTCAGAAACCCATGCCTAGGGTCCTGGAGCCCAGGGGCGGCTGTAAAGTCTGTGGAGAGCCGCTGTGTCCCTGGATGAAATGAGAAAAAAGGTGAAAAAATGGCAAAGTGTCAAGGGAGCTAGGCAGAAACCCATGCCGAGCTGCCTGGAGCCCAGGGGCGGCTGTAAAGTCTGTGGAGAGCCGCTGTGTCCCTGGATGAAATGAGAAAAAGGGTGGAAAAATGGCAAAGTGTCAAGGGAGCTAGGCAGAAACCCATGCCGAGCTGCCTGGAGCCCAGGGGCGGCTGTAAAGTCTGTGGAGTGCCGCTGTGTCCCTGGATGAAATGAGAAAAAGGGTGAAAAAATGGCAAAGTGTCAAGGGAGAAATTCAGAAACCCAGGCCGAGCTGCCTGGAGCCCAGGGGCGGCTGCAAAGTCTGTGGAGAGCCGCTGTGTCCCTGGATGAAATGAGAAAAAAGGTGAAAAAATGGCAAAGTGTCAAGGGAGAAATTCAGAAACCCAGGCCGAGCTGCCTGGAGCCCAGGGGCGGCTGCAAAGTCTGTGGAGAGCCGCTGTGTCCCTGGATGAAATGAGAAAAAAGGTGAAAAAATGGCAAAGTGTCAAGGGAGCTAGGCAGAAACCCATGCCTAGGGTCCTGGAGCCCAGGGGCGGTTCTAAAGTCTGTGAGAGCCGCTGTGTCCCTGGATGAATTGAGAAAAAGGGTGAAAAAATGGCAAAGTGTCAAGGGAGCTAGGCAGAAACCCATGCCTAGGGTCCTGGAGCCCAGGGGCCGCGGGAAAGTCTGTGGAGTGCCGCTGTGTCCCTGGATGAAATGAGAAAAAAGGTGAAAAAATGGCAAAGTGTCAAGGGAGAAATTCAGAAACTCAGGCCGAGCTGCCTGGAGCCCAGGGGCGGCTGTAAAGTCTGTGGAGTGCCGCTGTGTCCCTGGATGAAATGAGAAAAAAGGTGAAAAAATGGCAAAGTGTCAAGGGAGAAATTCAGAAACTCAGGCCGAGCTGCCTGGAGCCCAGGGGCGGCTGTAAAGTCTGTGGAGTGCCGCTGTGTCCCTGGATGAAATGAGAAAAAAGGTGAAAAAATGGCAAAGTGTCAAGGGAGAAATTCAGAAACTCAGGCCGAGCTGCCTGGAGCCCAGGGGCCGCGGGAAAGTCTGTGGAGAGCCGCTGTGTCCCTGGATGAAATGAGAAAAAAGGTGAAAAAATGGCAAAGTGTCAAGGGAGCTAGGCAGAAACCCATGCCTAGGGTCCTGGAGCCCAGGGGCGGTTCTAAAGTCTGTGAGAGCCGCTGTGTCCCTGGATGAATTGAGAAAAAGGGTGAAAAAATGGCAAAGTGTCAAGGGAGCTAGGCAGAAACCCATGCCTAGGGTCCTGGAGCCCAGGGGCCGCGGGAAAGTCTGTGGAGTGCCGCTGTGTCCCTGGATGAAATGAGAAAAAAGGTGAAAAAATGGCAAAGTGTCAAGGGAGAAATTCAGAAACTCAGGCCGAGCTGCCTGGAGCCCAGGGGCGGCTGTAAAGTCTGTGGAGTGCCGCTGTGTCCCTGGATGAAATGAGAAAAAAGGTGGAAAAATGGCAAAGTGTCAAGGGAGAAATTCAGAAACTCAGGCCGAGCTGCCTGGAGCCCAGGGGCGGCTGCAAAGTCTGTGGAGTGCCGCTGTGTCCCTGGATGAAATGAGAAAAAGGGTGGAAAAATGGCAAAGTGTCAAGGGAGAAATTCAGAAACTCAGGCCGAGCTGCCTGGAGCCCAGGGGCGGCTGCAAAGTCTGTGGAGTGCCGCTGTGTCCCTGGATGAAATGAGAAAAAAGGTGAAAAAATGGCAAAGTGTCAAGGGAGAAATTCAGAAACCCATGCCTAGGGTCCTGGAGCCCAGGGGCGGCTGTAAAGTCTGTGGAGAGCCGCTGTGTCCCTGGATGAAATGAGAAAAAAGGTGAAAAAATGGCAAAGTGTCAAGGGAGCTAGGCAGAAACCCATGCCGAGCTGCCTGGAGCCCAGGGGCGGCTGTAAAGTCTGTGGAGTGCCGCTGTGTCCCTGGATGAAATGAGAAAAAAGGTGAAAAAATGGCAAAGTGTCAAGGGAGAAATTCAGAAACTCAGGCCGAGCTGCCTGGAGCCCAGGGGCCGCGGGAAAGTCTGTGGAGAGCCGCTGTGTCCCTGGATGAAATGAAGAAAAAGGTGAAAAAATGGCAAAGTGTCAAGGGAGAAATTCAGAAACTCAGGCCGAGCTGCCTGGAGCCCAGGGGCGGCTGTAAAGTCTGTGGAGTGCCGCTGTGTCCCTGGATGAAATGAGAAAAAAGGTGAAAAAATGGCAAAGTGTCAAGGGAGAAATTCAGAAACTCAGGCCGAGCTGCCTGGAGCCCAGGGGCGGCTGCAAAGTCTGTGGAGAGCCGCTGTGTCCCTGGATGAAATGAGAAAAAAGGTGAAAAAATGGCAAAGTGTCAAGGGAGAAATTCAGAAACTCAGGCCGAGCTGCCTGGAGCCCAGGGGCGGTTCTAAAGTGTGTGGAGAGCCGCTGTGTCCCTGGATGAATTGAGAAAAAGGGTGAAAAAATGGCAAAGTGTCAAGGGAGCTAGGCAGAAACCCATGCCTAGGGTCCTGGAGCCCAGGGGCGGTTCTAAAGTCTGTGAGAGCCGCTGTGTCCCTGGATGAAATGAGAAAAAGGGTGAAAAAGTAACAAAGTGTCAAGGGAGCTAGGCAGAAACCCATGCCTAGGGTCCTGGAGCCCAGGGGCCGCGGGAAAGTCTGTGAGAGCCGCTGTGTCCCTGGATGAAATGAGAAAATGGGTGGAAAAATGGCAAAGTGTCAAGGGAGAAATTCAGAAACCCATGCCTAGGGTCCTGGAGCCCAGGGGCGGCTGTAAAGTCTGTGGAGAGCCGCTGTGTCCCTGGATGAAATGAGAAAAAAGGTGAAAAAATGGCAAAGTGTCAAGGGAGCTAGGCAGAAACCCATGCCGAGCTGCCTGGAGCCCAGGGGCGGCTGTAAAGTCTGTGGAGAGCCGCTGTGTCCCTGGATGAAATGAGAAAAAGGGTGGAAAAATGGCAAAGTGTCAAGGGAGCTAGGCAGAAACCCATGCCGAGCTGCCTGGAGCCCAGGGGCGGCTGTAAAGTCTGTGGAGTGCCGCTGTGTCCCTGGATGAAATGAGAAAAAGGGTGAAAAAATGGCAAAGTGTCAAGGGAGAAATTCAGAAACCCAGGCCGAGCTGCCTGGAGCCCAGGGGCGGCTGCAAAGTCTGTGGAGAGCCGCTGTGTCCCTGGATGAAATGAGAAAAAAGGTGAAAAAATGGCAAAGTGTCAAGGGAGAAATTCAGAAACCCAGGCCGAGCTGCCTGGAGCCCAGGGGCGGCTGCAAAGTCTGTGGAGAGCCGCTGTGTCCCTGGATGAAATGAGAAAAAAGGTGAAAAAATGGCAAAGTGTCAAGGGAGCTAGGCAGAAACCCATGCCTAGGGTCCTGGAGCCCAGGGGCGGCTGCAAAGTCTGTGGAGAGCCGCTGTGTCCCTGGATGAAATGAGAAAAAAGGTGAAAAAATGGCAAAGTGTCAAGGGAGAAATTCAGAAACTCAGGCCGAGCTGCCTGGAGCCCAGGGGCGGTTCTAAAGTGTGTGGAGAGCCGCTGTGTCCCTGGATGAATTGAGAAAAAGGGTGAAAAAATGGCAAAGTGTCAAGGGAGCTAGGCAGAAACCCATGCCTAGGGTCCTGGAGCCCAGGGGCGGTTCTAAAGTCTGTGAGAGCCGCTGTGTCCCTGGATGAAATGAGAAAAAGGGTGAAAAAGTAACAAAGTGTCAAGGGAGCTAGGCAGAAACCCATGCCTAGGGTCCTGGAGCCCAGGGGCCGCGGGAAAGTCTGTGAGAGCCGCTGTGTCCCTGGATGAAATGAGAAAATGGGTGGAAAAATGGCAAAGTGTCAAGGGAGAAATTCAGAAACCCATGCCTAGGGTCCTGGAGCCCAGGGGCGGCTGTAAAGTCTGTGGAGAGCCGCTGTGTCCCTGGATGAAATGAGAAAAAAGGTGAAAAAATGGCAAAGTGTCAAGGGAGCTAGGCAGAAACCCATGCCGAGCTGCCTGGAGCCCAGGGGCGGCTGTAAAGTCTGTGGAGAGCCGCTGTGTCCCTGGATGAAATGAGAAAAAGGGTGGAAAAATGGCAAAGTGTCAAGGGAGCTAGGCAGAAACCCATGCCGAGCTGCCTGGAGCCCAGGGGCGGCTGTAAAGTCTGTGGAGTGCCGCTGTGTCCCTGGATGAAATGAGAAAAAGGGTGAAAAAATGGCAAAGTGTCAAGGGAGAAATTCAGAAACCCAGGCCGAGCTGCCTGGAGCCCAGGGGCGGCTGCAAAGTCTGTGGAGAGCCGCTGTGTCCCTGGATGAAATGAGAAAAAAGGTGAAAAAATGGCAAAGTGTCAAGGGAGAAATTCAGAAACCCAGGCCGAGCTGCCTGGAGCCCAGGGGCGGCTGCAAAGTCTGTGGAGAGCCGCTGTGTCCCTGGATGAAATGAGAAAAAAGGTGAAAAAATGGCAAAGTGTCAAGGGAGCTAGGCAGAAACCCATGCCTAGGGTCCTGGAGCCCAGGGGCGGTTCTAAAGTCTGTGAGAGCCGCTGTGTCCCTGGATGAATTGAGAAAAAGGGTGAAAAAATGGCAAAGTGTCAAGGGAGCTAGGCAGAAACCCATGCCTAGGGTCCTGGAGCCCAGGGGCCGCGGGAAAGTCTGTGGAGTGCCGCTGTGTCCCTGGATGAAATGAGAAAAAAGGTGAAAAAATGGCAAAGTGTCAAGGGAGAAATTCAGAAACTCAGGCCGAGCTGCCTGGAGCCCAGGGGCGGCTGTAAAGTCTGTGGAGTGCCGCTGTGTCCCTGGATGAAATGAGAAAAAAGGTGAAAAAATGGCAAAGTGTCAAGGGAGAAATTCAGAAACTCAGGCCGAGCTGCCTGGAGCCCAGGGGCGGCTGTAAAGTCTGTGGAGTGCCGCTGTGTCCCTGGATGAAATGAGAAAAAAGGTGAAAAAATGGCAAAGTGTCAAGGGAGAAATTCAGAAACTCAGGCCGAGCTGCCTGGAGCCCAGGGGCCGCGGGAAAGTCTGTGGAGAGCCGCTGTGTCCCTGGATGAAATGAGAAAAAAGGTGAAAAAATGGCAAAGTGTCAAGGGAGCTAGGCAGAAACCCATGCCTAGGGTCCTGGAGCCCAGGGGCGGTTCTAAAGTCTGTGAGAGCCGCTGTGTCCCTGGATGAATTGAGAAAAAGGGTGAAAAAATGGCAAAGTGTCAAGGGAGCTAGGCAGAAACCCATGCCTAGGGTCCTGGAGCCCAGGGGCCGCGGGAAAGTCTGTGGAGTGCCGCTGTGTCCCTGGATGAAATGAGAAAAAAGGTGAAAAAATGGCAAAGTGTCAAGGGAGCTAGGCAGAAACCCATGCCTAGGGTCCTGGAGCCCAGGGGCCGCGGGAAAGTCTGTGGAGTGCCGCTGTGTCCCTGGATGAAATGAGAAAAAAGGTGAAAAAATGGCAAAGTGTCAAGGGAGAAATTCAGAAACTCAGGCCGAGCTGCCTGGAGCCCAGGGGCGGCTGTAAAGTCTGTGGAGTGCCGCTGTGTCCCTGGATGAAATGAGAAAAAAGGTGGAAAAATGGCAAAGTGTCAAGGGAGAAATTCAGAAACTCAGGCCGAGCTGCCTGGAGCCCAGGGGCGGCTGCAAAGTCTGTGGAGTGCCGCTGTGTCCCTGGATGAAATGAGAAAAAGGGTGGAAAAATGGCAAAGTGTCAAGGGAGAAATTCAGAAACTCAGGCCGAGCTGCCTGGAGCCCAGGGGCGGCTGCAAAGTCTGTGGAGTGCCGCTGTGTCCCTGGATGAAATGAGAAAAAAGGTGAAAAAATGGCAAAGTGTCAAGGGAGAAATTCAGAAACCCATGCCTAGGGTCCTGGAGCCCAGGGGCGGCTGTAAAGTCTGTGGAGAGCCGCTGTGTCCCTGGATGAAATGAGAAAAAGGGTGGAAAAATGGCAAAGTGTCAAGGGAGAAATTCAGAAACTCAGGCCGAGCTGCCTGGAGCCCAGGGGCCGCGGGAAAGTCTGTGGAGAGCCGCTGTGTCCCTGGATGAAATGAGAAAAAAGGTGAAAAAATGGCAAAGTGTCAAGGGAGAAATTCAGAAACTCAGGCCGAGCTGCCTGGAGCCCAGGGGCGGATGCAAAGTCTGTGGAGAGCCGCTGTGTCCCTGGATGAAATGAGAAAAAGGGTGAAAAAGTAACAAAGTGTCAAGGGAGCTAGGCAGAAACCCATGCCTAGGGTCCTGGAGCCCAGGGGCCGCGGGAAAGTCTGTGGAGAGCCGCTGTGTCCCTGGATGAAATGAGAAAAAAGGTGAAAAAATGGCAAAGTGTCAAGGGAGCTAGGCAGAAACCCATGCCTAGGGTCCTGGAGCCCAGGGGCGGTTCTAAAGTCTGTGAGAGCCGCTGTTGCCCTGGATGAAATGAGAAAAAAGGTGAAAAAATGGCAAAGTGTCAAGGGAGCTAGGCAGAAACCCATGCCGAGCTGCCTGGAGCCCAGGGGCGGCTGTAAAGTCTGTGGAGTGCCGCTGTGTCCCTGGATGAAATGAGAAAAAAGGTGAAAAAATGGCAAAGTGTCAAGGGAGAAATTCAGAAACTCAGGCCGAGCTGCCTGGAGCCCAGGGGCCGCGGGAAAGTCTGTGGAGAGCCGCTGTGTCCCTGGATGAAATGAGAAAAAGGGTGGAAAAATGGCAAAGTGTCAAGGGAGCTAGGCAGAAACCCATGCCGAGCTGCCTGGAGCCCAGGGGCGGCTGCAAAGTCTGTGGAGTGCCGCTGTGTCCCTGGATGAAATGAGAAAAAAGGTGAAAAAATGGCAAAGTGTCAAGGGAGAAATTCAGAAACCCATGCCTAGGGTCCTGGAGCCCAGGGGCGGCTGTAAAGTCTGTGGAGAGCCGCTGTGTCCCTGGATGAAATGAGAAAAAGGGTGGAAAAATGGCAAAGTGTCAAGGGAGAAATTCAGAAACTCAGGCCGAGCTGCCTGGAGCCCAGGGGCCGCGGGAAAGTCTGTGGAGAGCCGCTGTGTCCCTGGATGAAATGAGAAAAAAGGTGAAAAAATGGCAAAGTGTCAAGGGAGAAATTCAGAAACTCAGGCCGAGCTGCCTGGAGCCCAGGGGCGGATGCAAAGTCTGTGGAGAGCCGCTGTGTCCCTGGATGAAATGAGAAAAAGGGTGAAAAAGTAACAAAGTGTCAAGGGAGCTAGGCAGAAACCCATGCCTAGGGTCCTGGAGCCCAGGGGCCGCGGGAAAGTCTGTGGAGAGCCGCTGTGTCCCTGGATGAAATGAGAAAAAGGGTGGAAAAATGGCAAAGTGTCAAGGGAGAAATTCAGAAACTCAGGCCGAGCTGCCTGGAGCCCAGGGGCCGCGGGAAAGTCTGTGGAGAGCCGCTGTGTCCCTGGATGAAATGAGAAAAAAGGTGAAAAAATGGCAAAGTGTCAAGGGAGAAATTCAGAAACTCAGGCCGAGCTGCCTGGAGCCCAGGGGCGGATGCAAAGTCTGTGGAGAGCCGCTGTGTCCCTGGATGAAATGAGAAAAAGGGTGAAAAAGTAACAAAGTGTCAAGGGAGCTAGGCAGAAACCCATGCCTAGGGTCCTGGAGCCCAGGGGCCGCGGGAAAGTCTGTGGAGAGCCGCTGTGTCCCTGGATGAAATGAGAAAAAAGGTGAAAAAATGGCAAAGTGTCAAGGGAGCTAGGCAGAAACCCATGCCTAGGGTCCTGGAGCCCAGGGGCGGTTCTAAAGTCTGTGAGAGCCGCTGTTGCCCTGGATGAAATGAGAAAAAAGGTGAAAAAATGGCAAAGTGTCAAGGGAGCTAGGCAGAAACCCATGCCTAGGGTCCTGGAGCCCAGGGGCGGTTCTAAAGTCTGTGAGAGCCGCTGTGTCCCTGGATGAATTGAGAAAAAGGGTGAAAAAATGGCAAAGTGTCAAGGGAGCTAGGCAGAAACCCATGCCTAGGGTCCTGGAGCCCAGGGGCCGCGGGAAAGTCTGTGGAGTGCCGCTGTGTCCCTGGATGAAATGAGAAAAAAGGTGAAAAAATGGCAAAGTGTCAAGGGAGAAATTCAGAAACTCAGGCCGAGCTGCCTGGAGCCCAGGGGCGGCTGTAAAGTCTGTGGAGTGCCGCTGTGTCCCTGGATGAAATGAGAAAAAAGGTGAAAAAATGGCAAAGTGTCAAGGGAGAAATTCAGAAACTCAGGCCGAGCTGCCTGGAGCCCAGGGGCGGCTGTAAAGTCTGTGGAGTGCCGCTGTGTCCCTGGATGAAATGAGAAAAAAGGTGGAAAAATGGCAAAGTGTCAAGGGAGAAATTCAGAAACTCAGGCCGAGCTGCCTGGAGCCCAGGGGCGGCTGCAAAGTCTGTGGAGTGCCGCTGTGTCCCTGGATGAAATGAGAAAAAGGGTGGAAAAATGGCAAAGTGTCAAGGGAGAAATTCAGAAACTCAGGCCGAGCTGCCTGGAGCCCAGGGGCGGCTGCAAAGTCTGTGGAGTGCCGCTGTGTCCCTGGATGAAATGAGAAAAAAGGTGAAAAAATGGCAAAGTGTCAAGGGAGAAATTCAGAAACCCATGCCTAGGGTCCTGGAGCCCAGGGGCGGCTGTAAAGTCTGTGGAGAGCCGCTGTGTCCCTGGATGAAATGAGAAAAAAGGTGAAAAAATGGCAAAGTGTCAAGGGAGCTAGGCAGAAACCCATGCCTAGGGTCCTGGAGCCCAGGGGCCGCGGGAAAGTCTGTGGAGAGCCGCTGTGTCCCTGGATGAAATGAGAAAAAAGGTGAAAAAATGGCAAAGTGTCAAGGGAGCTAGGCAGAAACCCATGCCTAGGGTCCTGGAGCCCAGGGGCGGTTCTAAAGTCTGTGAGAGCCGCTGTTGCCCTGGATGAAATGAGAAAAAAGGTGAAAAAATGGCAAAGTGTCAAGGGAGCTAGGCAGAAACCCATGCCGAGCTGCCTGGAGCCCAGGGGCGGCTGTAAAGTCTGTGGAGTGCCGCTGTGTCCCTGGATGAAATGAGAAAAAAGGTGAAAAAATGGCAAAGTGTCAAGGGAGAAATTCAGAAACTCAGGCCGAGCTGCCTGGAGCCCAGGGGCCGCGGGAAAGTCTGTGGAGAGCCGCTGTGTCCCTGGATGAAATGAGAAAAAGGGTGGAAAAATGGCAAAGTGTCAAGGGAGCTAGGCAGAAACCCATGCCGAGCTGCCTGGAGCCCAGGGGCGGCTGCAAAGTCTGTGGAGTGCCGCTGTGTCCCTGGATGAAATGAGAAAAAAGGTGAAAAAATGGCAAAGTGTCAAGGGAGAAATTCAGAAACCCATGCCTAGGGTCCTGGAGCCCAGGGGCGGCTGTAAAGTCTGTGGAGAGCCGCTGTGTCCCTGGATGAAATGAGAAAAAGGGTGGAAAAATGGCAAAGTGTCAAGGGAGAAATTCAGAAACTCAGGCCGAGCTGCCTGGAGCCCAGGGGCCGCGGGAAAGTCTGTGGAGAGCCGCTGTGTCCCTGGATGAAATGAGAAAAAAGGTGAAAAAATGGCAAAGTGTCAAGGGAGAAATTCAGAAACTCAGGCCGAGCTGCCTGGAGCCCAGGGGCGGATGCAAAGTCTGTGGAGAGCCGCTGTGTCCCTGGATGAAATGAGAAAAAGGGTGAAAAAGTAACAAAGTGTCAAGGGAGCTAGGCAGAAACCCATGCCTAGGGTCCTGGAGCCCAGGGGCCGCGGGAAAGTCTGTGGAGAGCCGCTGTGTCCCTGGATGAAATGAGAAAAAGGGTGGAAAAATGGCAAAGTGTCAAGGGAGAAATTCAGAAACTCAGGCCGAGCTGCCTGGAGCCCAGGGGCCGCGGGAAAGTCTGTGGAGAGCCGCTGTGTCCCTGGATGAAATGAGAAAAAAGGTGAAAAAATGGCAAAGTGTCAAGGGAGAAATTCAGAAACTCAGGCCGAGCTGCCTGGAGCCCAGGGGCGGATGCAAAGTCTGTGGAGAGCCGCTGTGTCCCTGGATGAAATGAGAAAAAGGGTGAAAAAGTAACAAAGTGTCAAGGGAGCTAGGCAGAAACCCATGCCTAGGGTCCTGGAGCCCAGGGGCCGCGGGAAAGTCTGTGGAGAGCCGCTGTGTCCCTGGATGAAATGAGAAAAAAGGTGAAAAAATGGCAAAGTGTCAAGGGAGCTAGGCAGAAACCCATGCCTAGGGTCCTGGAGCCCAGGGGCGGTTCTAAAGTCTGTGAGAGCCGCTGTTGCCCTGGATGAAATGAGAAAAAAGGTGAAAAAATGGCAAAGT
>NW_026559841.1:0-27641 GCF_027744805.1 Dunckerocampus dactyliophorus | reverse complement strand
ATTCCCATGCAGGGGGTGAGAAGCTACACCACATATATGAGATTCAGGCCTCTAGCACGTTCTGCTGGCTTGCAATCACTAATCTAACAGTTATTGCTTAAAAAGTTAATTCAGACCGAATAGAGTGCAATTGTGAACATTGCCCACAACTGCCCTACAATGAACCACATATGCACCAAACCACCTAAAAAGTGCTTTAAACAGCTTGTCAGGCCGAATGAGTTACTTTTTCTCATTTTGCCTGTAACTGCCCAGCAGTACATCCCAGCATCACCAAACCACATTCACATGCAGGGGGTGAGAAGCTACACCACATATATGAGATTCAGCCTCTAGCACGTTCTGCTGGCTTGCAATCACTAAATCTAACAGTTATTGCTTAAAAAGGCGTTTCAGGCCGAATAGAGTGCAATTGTGAACATTGCCCACAACTGCCCTACAATGAACCACATATGCACCAAACCACCTAAAAAGTGCTTTAAACAGCTTGTCAGGCCGAATGAGTTACTTTTTCTCATTTTGCCTGTAACTGCCCAGCAGTACATCCCAGCATCACCAAACCACATTCCCATGCAGGGGGTGAGAAGCTACACCACATATATGAGATTCAGGCCTCTAGCACGTTCTGCTGGCTTGCAATCACTAAATCTAACAGTTATTGCTTAAAAAGTTAATTCAGACCGAATAGAGTGCAATTGTGAACATTGCCCACAACTGCCCTACAATGAACCACATATGCACCAAACCACCTAAAAAGTGCTTTAAACAGCTTGTCAGGCCGAATGAGTTACTTTTTCTCATTTTGCCTGTAACTGCCCAGCAGTACATCCCAGCATCACCAAACCACATTCACATGCAGGGGGTGAGAAGCTACACCACATATATGAGATTCAGGCCTCTAGCACGTTCTGCTGGCTTGCAATCACTAAATCTAACAGTTATTGCTTAAAAAGGCGTTTCAGGCCGAATAGAGTGCAATTGTGAACATTGCCCACAACTGCCCTACAATGAACCACATATGCACCAAACCACCTAAAAAGTGCTTTAAACAGCTTGTCAGGCCGAATGAGTTACTTTTTCTCATTTTGCCTGTAACTGCCCAGCAGTACATCCCAGCATCACCAAACCACATTCCCATGCAGGGGGTGAGAAGCTACACCACATATATGAGATTCAGGCCTCTAGCACGTTCTGCTGGCTTGCAATCACTAAATCTAACAGTTATTGCTTAAAAAGTTAATTCAGACCGAATAGAGTGCAATTGTGAACATTGCCCACAACTGCCCTACAATGAACCACATATGCACCAAACCACCTAAAAAGTGCTTTAAACAGCTTGTCAGGCCGAATGAGTTACTTTTTCTCATTTTGCCTGTAACTGCCCAGCAGTACATCCCAGCATCACCAAACCACATTCACATGCAGGGGGTGAGAAGCTACACCACATATATGAGATTCAGGCCTCTAGCACGTTCTGCTGGCTTGCAATCACTAAATCTAACAGTTATTGCTTAAAAAGGCGTTTCAGCCGAATAGAGTGCAATTGTGAACATTGCCCACAACTGCCCTACAATGAACCACATATGCACCAAACCACCTAAAAAGTGCTTTAAACAGCTTGTCAGGGCCGAATGAGTTACTTTTTCTCATTTTGCCTGTAACTGCCCAGCAGTACATCCCAGCATCACCAAACCACATTCCCATGCAGGGGGTGAGAAGCTACACCACATATATGAGATTCAGGCCTCTAGCACGTTCTGCTGGCTTGCAATCACTAAATCTAACAGTTATTGCTTAAAAAGTTAATTCAGACCGAATAGAGTGCAATTGTGAACATTGCCCACAACTGCCCTACAATGAACCACATATGCACCAAACCACCTAAAAAGTGCTTTAAACAGCTTGTCAGGCCGAATGAGTTACTTTTTCTCATTTTGCCTGTAACTGCCCAGCAGTACATCCCAGCATCACCAAACCACATTCACATGCAGGGGGTGAGAAGCTACACCACATATATGAGATTCAGGCCTCTAGCACGTTCTGCTGGCTTGCAATCACTAAATCTAACAGTTATTGCTTAAAAAGGCGTTTCAGGCCGAATAGAGTGCAATTGTGAACATTGCCCCACAACTGCCCTACAATGAACCACATATGCACCAAACCACCTAAAAAGTGCTTTAAACAGCTTGTCAGGCCGAATGAGTTACTTTTTCTCATTTTGCCTGTAACTGCCCAGCAGTACATCCCAGCATCACCAAACCACATTCCCATGCAGGGGGTGAGAAGCTACACCACATATATGAGATTCAGGCCTCTAGCACGTTCTGCTGGCTTGCAATCACTAAATCTAACAGTTATTGCTTAAAAAGTTAATTCAGACCGAATAGAGTGCAATTGTGAACATTGCCCACAACTGCCCTACAATGAACCACATATGCACCAAACCACCTAAAAAGTGCTTTAAACAGCTTGTCAGGCCGAATGAGTTACTTTTTCTCATTTTGCCTGTAACTGCCCAGCAGTACATCCAGCATCACCAAACCACATTCACATGCAGGGGGTGAGAAGCTACACCACATATATGAGATTCAGGCCTCTAGCACGTTCTGCTGGCTTGCAATCACTAAATCTAACAGTTATTGCTTAAAAAGGCGTTTCAGGCCGAATAGAGTGCAATTGTGAACATTGCCCACAACTGCCCTACAATGAACCACATATGCACCAAACCACCTAAAAAGTGCTTTAAACAGCTTGTCAGGCCGAATGAGTTACTTTTTCTCATTTTGCCTGTAACTGCCCAGCAGTACATCCCAGCATCACCAAACCACATTCACATGCAGGGGGTGAGAAGCTACACCACATATATGAGATTCAGGCCTCTAGCACGTTCTGCTGGCTTGCAATCACTAAATCTAACAGTTATTGCTTAAAAAGGCGTTTCAGGCCGAATAGAGTGCAATTGTGAACATTGCCCACAACTGCCCTACAATGAACCACATATGCACCAAACCACCTAAAAAGTGCTTTAAACAGCTTGTCAGGCCGAATGAGTTACTTTTTCTCATTTTGCCTGTAACTGCCCAGCAGTACATCCCAGCATCACCAAACCACATTCACATGCAGGGGGTGAGAAGCTACACCACATATATGAGATTCAGGCCTCTAGCACGTTCTGCTGGCTTGCAATCACTAAATCTAACAGTTATTGCTTAAAAAGGCGTTTCAGGCCGAATAGAGTGCAATTGTGAACATTGCCCACAACTGCCCTACAATGAACCACATATGCACCAAACCACCTAAAAAGTGCTTTAAACAGCTTGTCAGGCCGAATGAGTTACTTTTTCTCATTTTGCCTGTAACTGCCCAGCAGTACATCCCAGCATCACCAAACCACATTCCCATGCAGGGGGTGAGAAGCTACACCACATATATGAGATTCAGGCCTCTAGCACGTTCTGCTGGCTTGCAATCACTAAATCTAACAGTTATTGCTTAAAAAGTTATTCAGACCGAATAGAGTGCAATTGTGAACATTGCCCACAACTGCCCTACAATGAACCACATATGCACCAAACCACCTAAAAAGTGCTTTAAACAGCTTGTCAGGCCGAATGAGTTACTTTTTCTCATTTTGCCTGTAACTGCCAGCAGTACATCCCAGCATCACCAAACCACATTCACATGCAGGGGGTGAGAAGCTACACCACATATATGAGATTCAGGCCTCTAGCACGTTCTGCTGGCTTGCAATCACTAAATCTAACAGTTATTGCTTAAAAAGGCGTTTCAGGCCGAATAGAGTGCAATTGTGAACATTGCCCACAACTGCCCTACAATGAACCACATATGCACCATATGCACCAACCACCTAAAAAGTGCTTTAAACAGCTTGTCAGGCCGAATGAGTTACTTTTTCTCATTTTGCCTGTAACTGCCCAGCAGTACATCCCAGCATCACCAAACCACATTCACATGCAGGGGTGAGAAGCTACACCACATATATGAGATTCAGGCCTCTAGCACGTTCTGCTGGCTTGCAATCACTAAATCTAACAGTTATTGCTTAAAAAGGCGTTTCAGGCCGAATAGAGTGCAATTGTGAACATTGCCCACAACTGCCCTACAATGAACCACATATGCACCAAACCACCTAAAAGTGCTTTAAACAGCTTGTCAGGCCGAATGAGTTACTTTTTCTCATTTTGCCTGTAACTGCCCAGCAGTACATCCCAGCATCACCAAACCACATTCACATGCAGGGGGTGAGAAGCTACACCACATATATGAGATTCAGGCCTCTAGCACGTTCTGCTGGCTTGCAATCACTAAATCTAACAGTTATTGCTTAAAAAGGCGTTTCAGGCCGAATAGAGTGCAATTGTGAACATTGCCCACAACTGCCCTACAATGAACACATATGCACCAAACCACCTAAAAAGTGCTTTAAACAGCTTGTCAGGCCGAATGAGTTACTTTTTCTCATTTTGCCTGTAACTGCCCAGCAGTACATCCCAGCATCACCAAACCACATTCACATGCAGGGGGTGAGAAGCTACCACCACATATATGAGATTCAGGCCTCTAGCACGTTCTGCTGGCTTGCAATCACTAAATCTAACAGTTATTGCTTAAAAAGTTGTTCAGGCCGAATAGAGTGCAATTGTGAACATTGCCCACAACTGCCCTACAATGAACCACATATGCACCAAACCACCTAAAAAGTGCTTTAAACAGCTTGTCAGCCGAATGAGTTACTTTTTCTCATTTTGCCTGTAACTGCCCAGCAGTACATCCCAGCATCACCAAACCACATTCACATGCAGGGGGTGAGAAGCTACACCACATATATGAGATTCAGGCCTCTAGCACGTTCTGCTGGCTTGCAATCACTAAATCTAACAGTTATTGCTTAAAAAGGCGTTTCAGGCCGAATAGAGTGCAATTGTGAACATTGCCCACAACTGCCCTACAATGAACCACATATGCACCAAACCACCTAAAAAGTGCTTTAAACAGCTTGTCAGGCCGAATGAGTTACTTTTCTCATTTTGCCTGTAACTGCCCAGCAGTACATCCCAGCATCACCAAACCACATTCCCATGCAGGGGGTGAGAAGCTACACCACATATATGAGATTCAGGCCTCTAGCACGTTCTGCTGGCTTGCAATCACTAAATCTAACAGTTATTGCTTAAAAAGTTAATTCAGAACGAATAGAGTGCAATTGTGAACATTGCCCACAACTGCCCTACAATGAACCACATATGCACCAAACCACCTAAAAAGTGCTTTAAACAGCTTGTCAGGCCGAATGAAGTTACTTTTTCTCATTTTGCCTGTAACTGCCCAGCAGTACATCCCAGCATCACCAAACCACATTCACATGCAGGGGGTGAGAAGCTACACCACATATATGAGATTCAGGCCTCTAGCACGTTCTGCTGGCTTGCAATCACTAATCTAACAGTTATTGCTTAAAAAGTTAATTCAGACCGAATAGAGTGCAATTGTGAACATTGCCCACAACTGCCCTACAATGAACCACATATGCACCAAACCACCTAAAAAGTGCTTTAAACAGCTTGTCAGGCCGAATGAGTTACTTTTTCTCATTTTGCTGTAACTGCCCAGCAGTACATCCAGCATCACCAAACCACATTCACATGCAGGGGGTGAGAAGCTACACCACATATATGAGATTCAGGCCTCTAGCACGTTCTGCTGGCTTGCAATCACTAAATCTAACAGTTATTGCTTAAAAAGGCGTTTCAGGCCGAATAGAGTGCAATTGTGAACATTGCCCACAACTGCCCTACAATGAACCACATATGCACAAACCACTAAAAAGTGCTTTAAACAGCTTGTCAGGCCGAATGAGTTACTTTTTCTCATTT
Source organism: Dunckerocampus dactyliophorus (assembly GCF_027744805.1). Taxonomy (NCBI): domain Eukaryota; kingdom Metazoa; phylum Chordata; class Actinopteri; order Syngnathiformes; family Syngnathidae; genus Dunckerocampus; species Dunckerocampus dactyliophorus. The sequence continues at coordinate 21,747 of NW_026559841.1, read as the reverse complement.
TGCCTGTAACTGCCCAGCAGTACATCCCAGCATCACCAAACCACATTCACATGCAGGGGGTGAGAAGCTACACCACATATATGAGATTCAGGCCTCTAGCACGTTCTGCTGGCTTGCAATCACTAAATCTAACAGTTATTGCTTAAAAAGGCGTTTCAGCCGAATAGAGTGCAATTGTGAACATTGCCCACAAACTGCCCTACAATGAACCACATATGCACCAAACCACCTAAAAAGTGCTTTAAACAGCTTGTCAGGCCGAATGAGTTACTTTTTCTCATTTTGCCTGTAACTGCCCAGCAGTACATCCCAGCATCACCAAACCACATTCCCATGCAGGGGGTGAGAAGCTACACCACATATATGAGATTCAGGCCTCTAGCACGTTCTGCTGGCTTGCAATCACTAAATCTAACAGTTATTGCTTAAAAAGTTAATTCAGACCGAATAGAGTGCAATTGTGAACATTGCCCACAACTGCCCTACAATGAACCACATATGCACCAAACCACCTAAAAAGTGCTTTAAACAGCTTGTCAGGCCGAATGAGTTACTTTTTCTCATTTTGCCTGTAACTGCCCAGCAGTACATCCCAGCATCACCAAACCACATTCACATGCAGGGGGTGAGAAGCTACACCACATATATGAGATTCAGGCCTCTAGCACGTTCTGCTGGCTTGCAATCACTAAATCTAACAGTTATTGCTTAAAAAGGCGTTTCAGGCCGAATAGAGTGCAATTGTGAACATTGCCCACAACTGCCCTACAATGAACCACATATGCACCAAACCACCTAAAAAGTGCTTTAAACAGCTTGTCAGGCCGAATGAGTTACTTTTTCTCATTTTGCCTGTAACTGCCCAGCAGTACATCCCAGCATCACCAAACCACATTCACATGCAGGGGGTGAGAAGCTACACCACATATATGAGATTCAGGCCTCTAGCACGTTCTGCTGGCTTGCAATCACTAAATCTAACAGTTATTGCTTAAAAAGGCGTTTCAGGCCGAATAGAGTGCAATTGTGAACATTGCCCACAACTGCCCTACAATGAACCACATATGCACCAAACCACCTAAAAAGTGCTTTAAACAGCTTGTCAGGCCGAATGAGTTACTTTTTCTCATTTTGCCTGTAACTGCCCAGCAGTACATCCCAGCATCACCAAACCACATTCCCATGCAGGGGGTGAGAAGCTACACCACATATATGAGATTCAGGCCTCTAGCACGTTCTGCTGGCTTGCAATCACTAAATCTAACAGTTATTGCTTAAAAAGTTGTTTCAGGCCGAATAGAGTGCAATTGTGAACATTGCCCACAACTGCCCTACAATGAACCACATATGCACCAAACCACCTAAAAAGTGCTTTAAACAGCTTGTCAGGCCGAATGAGTTACTTTTTCTCATTTTGCCTGTAACTGCCCAGCAGTACATCCCAGCATCACCAAACCACATTCACATGCAGGGGGTGAGAAGCTACACCACATATATGAGATTCAGGCCTCTAGCACGTTCTGCTGGCTTGCAATCACTAAATCTAACAGTTATTGCTTAAAAAGGCGTTTCAGGCCGAATAGAGTGCAATTGTGAACATTGCCCACAACTGCCCTACAATGAACCACATATGCACCAAACCACCTAAAAAGTGCTTTAAACAGCTTGTCAGGCCGAATGAGTTACTTTTTCTCATTTTGCCTGTAACTGCCCAGCAGTACATCCCAGCATCACCAAACCACATTCACATGCAGGGGGTGAGAAGCTACACCACATATATGAGATTCAGGCCTCTAGCACGTTCTGCTGGCTTGCAATCACTAAATCTAACAGTTATTGCTTAAAAAGGCGTTTCAGGCCGAATAGAGTGCAATTGTGAACATTGCCCACAACTGCCCTACAATGAACCACATATGCACCAAACCACCTAAAAAGTGCTTTAAACAGCTTGTCAGGCCGAATGAGTTACTTTTTCTCATTTTGCCTGTAACTGCCCAGCAGTACATCCCAGCATCACCAAACCACATTCACATGCAGGGGGTGAGAAGCTACACCACATATATGAGATTCAGGCCTCTAGCACGTTCTGCTGGCTTGCAATCACTAAATCTAACAGTTATTGCTTAAAAAGGCGTTTCAGGCCGAATAGAGTGCAATTGTGAACATTGCCCACAACTGCCCTACAATGAACCACATATGCACCAAACCACCTAAAAAGTGCTTTAAACAGCTTGTCAGGCCGAATGAGTTACTTTTTCTCATTTTGCCTGTAACTGCCCAGCAGTACATCCCAGCATCACCAAACCACATTCACATGCAGGGGGTGAGAAGCTACACCACATATATGAGATTCAGGCCTCTAGCACGTTCTGCTGGCTTGCAATCACTAAATCTAACAGTTATTGCTTAAAAAGGCGTTTCAGGCCGAATAGAGTGCAATTGTGAACATTGCCCACAACTGCCCTACAATGAACCACATATGCACCAAACCACCTAAAAAGTGCTTTAAACAGCTTGTCAGGCCGAATGAGTTACTTTTTCTCATTTTGCCTGTAACTGCCCAGCAGTACATCCCAGCATCACCAAACCACATTCACATGCAGGGGGTGAGAAGCTACACCACATATATGAGATTCAGGCCTCTAGCACGTTCTGCTGGCTTGCAATCACTAAATCTAACAGTTATTGCTTAAAAAGTTGTTTCAGGCCGAATAGAGTGCAATTGTGAACATTGCCCACAACTGCCCTACAATGAACCACATATGCACCAAACCACCTAAAAAGTGCTTTAAACAGCTTGTCAGGCCGAATGAGTTACTTTTTCTCATTTTGCCTGTAACTGCCCAGCAGTACATCCCAGCATCACCAAACCACATTCACATGCAGGGGGTGAGAAGCTACACCACATATATGAGATTCAGGCCTCTAGCACGTTCTGCTGGCTTGCAATCACTAAATCTAACAGTTATTGCTTAAAAAGGCGTTTCAGGCCGAATAGAGTGCAATTGTGAACATTGCCCACAACTGCCCTACAATGAACCACATATGCACCAAACCACCTAAAAAGTGCTTTAAACAGCTTGTCAGGCCGAATGAGTTACTTTTTCTCATTTTGCCTGTAACTGCCCAGCAGTACATCCCAGCATCACCAAACCACATTCCCATGCAGGGGGTGAGAAGCTACACCACATATATGAGATTCAGGCCTCTAGCACGTTCTGCTGGCTTGCAATCACTAAATCTAACAGTTATTGCTTAAAAAGTTAATTCAGACCGAATAGAGTGCAATTGTGAACATTGCCCACAACTGCCCTACAATGAACCACATATGCACCAAACCACCTAAAAAGTGCTTTAAACAGCTTGTCAGGCCGAATGAGTTACTTTTTCTCATTTTGCCTGTAACTGCCCAGCAGTACATCCCAGCATCACCAAACCACATTCACATGCAGGGGGTGAGAAGCTACACCACATATATGAGATTCAGGCCTCTAGCACGTTCTGCTGGCTTGCAATCACTAAATCTAACAGTTATTGCTTAAAAAGTTAATTCAGACCGAATAGAGTGCAATTGTGAACATTGCCCACAACTGCCCTACAATGAACCACATATGCACCAAACCACCTAAAAAGTGCTTTAAACAGCTTGTCAGGCCGAATGAGTTACTTTTTCTCATTTTGCCTGTAACTGCCCAGCAGTACATCCCAGCATCACCAAACCACATTCACATGCAGGGGGTGAGAAGCTACACCACATATATGAGATTCAGGCCTCTAGCACGTTCTGCTGGCTTGCAATCACTAAATCTAACAGTTATTGCTTAAAAAGGCGTTTCAGGCCGAATAGAGTGCAATTGTGAACATTGCCCACAACTGCCCTACAATGAACCACATATGCACCAAACCACCTAAAAAGTGCTTTAAACAGCTTGTCAGGCCGAATGAGTTACTTTTTCTCATTTTGCCTGTAACTGCCCAGCAGTACATCCCAGCATCACCAAACCACATTCACATGCAGGGGGTGAGAAGCTACACCACATATATGAGATTCAGGCCTCTAGCACGTTCTGCTGGCTTGCAATCACTAAATCTAACAGTTATTGCTTAAAAAGGCGTTTCAGGCCGAATAGAGTGCAATTGTGAACATTGCCCACAACTGCCCTACAATGAACCACATATGCACCAAACCACCTAAAAAGTGCTTTAAACAGCTTGTCAGGCCGAATGAGTTACTTTTTCTCATTTTGCCTGTAACTGCCCAGCAGTACATCCCAGCATCACCAAACCACATTCCCATGCAGGGGGTGAGAAGCTACACCACATATATGAGATTCAGGCCTCTAGCACGTTCTGCTGGCTTGCAATCACTAAATCTAACAGTTATTGCTTAAAAAGTTGTTTCAGGCCGAATAGAGTGCAATTGTGAACATTGCCCACAACTGCCCTACAATGAACCACATATGCACCAAACCACCTAAAAAGTGCTTTAAACAGCTTGTCAGGCCGAATGAGTTACTTTTTCTCATTTTGCCTGTAACTGCCCAGCAGTACATCCCAGCATCACCAAACCACATTCACATGCAGGGGGTGAGAAGCTACACCACATATATGAGATTCAGGCCTCTAGCACGTTCTGCTGGCTTGCAATCACTAAATCTAACAGTTATTGCTTAAAAAGGCGTTTCAGGCCGAATAGAGTGCAATTGTGAACATTGCCCACAACTGCCCTACAATGAACCACATATGCACCAAACCACCTAAAAAGTGCTTTAAACAGCTTGTCAGGCCGAATGAGTTACTTTTTCTCATTTTGCCTGTAACTGCCCAGCAGTACATCCCAGCATCACCAAACCACATTCACATGCAGGGGGTGAGAAGCTACACCACATATATGAGATTCAGGCCTCTAGCACGTTCTGCTGGCTTGCAATCACTAAATCTAACAGTTATTGCTTAAAAAGGCGTTTCAGGCCGAATAGAGTGCAATTGTGAACATTGCCCACAACTGCCCTACAATGAACCACATATGCACCAAACCACCTAAAAAGTGCTTTAAACAGCTTGTCAGGCCGAATGAGTTACTTTTTCTCATTTTGCCTGTAACTGCCCAGCAGTACATCCCAGCATCACCAAACCACATTCACATGCAGGGGGTGAGAAGCTACACCACATATATGAGATTCAGGCCTCTAGCACGTTCTGCTGGCTTGCAATCACTAAATCTAACAGTTATTGCTTAAAAAGGCGTTTCAGGCCGAATAGAGTGCAATTGTGAACATTGCCCACAACTGCCCTACAATGAACCACATATGCACCAAACCACCTAAAAAGTGCTTTAAACAGCTTGTCAGGCCGAATGAGTTACTTTTTCTCATTTTGCCTGTAACTGCCCAGCAGTACATCCCAGCATCACCAAACCACATTCACATGCAGGGGGTGAGAAGCTACACCACATATATGAGATTCAGGCCTCTAGCACGTTCTGCTGGCTTGCAATCACTAAATCTAACAGTTATTGCTTAAAAAGGCGTTTCAGGCCGAATAGAGTGCAATTGTGAACATTGCCCACAACTGCCCTACAATGAACCACATATGCACCAAACCACCTAAAAAGTGCTTTAAACAGCTTGTCAGGCCGAATGAGTTACTTTTTCTCATTTTGCCTGTAACTGCCCAGCAGTACATCCCAGCATCACCAAACCACATTCACATGCAGGGGGTGAGAAGCTACACCACATATATGAGATTCAGGCCTCTAGCACGTTCTGCTGGCTTGCAATCACTAAATCTAACAGTTATTGCTTAAAAAGTTAATTCAGACCGAATAGAGTGCAATTGTGAACATTGCCCACAACTGCCCTACAATGAACCACATATGCACCAAACCACCTAAAAAGTGCTTTAAACAGCTTGTCAGGCCGAATGAGTTATTTTTCTCATTTTGCCTCTAACTGCCCAGCAGTACATCCCAGCATCACCAAACCACATTCACATGCAGGGGGTGAGAAGCTACACCACATATATGAGATTCAGGCCTCTAGCACGTTCTGCTGGCTTGCAATCACTAAATCTAACAGTTATTGCTTAAAAAGGCGTTTCAGGCCGAATAGAGTGCAATTGTGAACATTGCCCACAACTGCCCTACAATGAACCACATATGCACCAAACCACCTAAAAAGTGCTTTAAACAGCTTGTCAGGCCGAATGAGTTACTTTTTCTCATTTTGCCTGTAACTGCCCAGCAGTACATCCCAGCATCACCAAACCACATTCACATGCAGGGGGTGAGAAGCTACACCACATATATGAGATTCAGGCCTCTAGCACGTTCTGCTGGCTTGCAATCACTAAATCTAACAGTTATTGCTTAAAAAGGCGTTTCAGGCCGAATAGAGTGCAATTGTGAACATTGCCCACAACTGCCCTACAATGAACCACATATGCACCAAACCACCTAAAAAGTGCTTTAAACAGCTTGTCAGGCCGAATGAGTTACTTTTTCTCATTTTGCCTGTAACTGCCCAGCAGTACATCCCAGCATCACCAAACCACATTCACATGCAGGGGGTGAGAAGCTACACCACATATATGAGATTCAGGCCTCTAGCACGTTCTGCTGGCTTGCAATCACTAAATCTAACAGTTATTGCTTAAAAAGGCGTTTCAGGCCGAATAGAGTGCAATTGTGAACATTGCCCACAACTGCCCTACAATGAACCACATATGCACCAAACCACCTAAAAAGTGCTTTAAACAGCTTGTCAGGCCGAATGAGTTACTTTTTCTCATTTTGCCTGTAACTGCCCAGCAGTACATCCCAGCATCACCAAACCACATTCACATGCAGGGGGTGAGAAGCTACACCACATATATGAGATTCAGGCCTCTAGCACGTTCTGCTGGCTTGCAATCACTAAATCTAACAGTTATTGCTTAAAAAGTTAATTCAGACCGAATAGAGTGCAATTGTGAACATTGCCCACAACTGCCCTACAATGAACCACATATGCACCAAACCACCTAAAAAGTGCTTTAAACAGCTTGTCAGGCCGAATGAGTTATTTTTCTCATTTTGCCTCTAACTGCCCAGCAGTACATCCCAGCATCACCAAACCACATTCACATGCAGGGGGTGAGAAGCTACACCACATATATGAGATTCAGGCCTCTAGCACGTTCTGCTGGCTTGCAATCACTAAATCTAACAGTTATTGCTTAAAAAGGCGTTTCAGGCCGAATAGAGTGCAATTGTGAACATTGCCCACAACTGCCCTACAATGAACCACATATGCACCAAACCACCTAAAAAGTGCTTTAAACAGCTTGTCAGGCCGAATGAGTTACTTTTTCTCATTTTGCCTGTAACTGCCCAGCAGTACATCCCAGCATCACCAAACCACATTCACATGCAGGGGGTGAGAAGCTACACCACATATATGAGATTCAGGCCTCTAGCACGTTCTGCTGGCTTGCAATCACTAAATCTAACAGTTATTGCTTAAAAAGGCGTTTCAGGCCGAATAGAGTGCAATTGTGAACATTGCCCACAACTGCCCTACAATGAACCACATATGCACCAAACCACCTAAAAAGTGCTTTAAACAGCTTGTCAGGCCGAATGAGTTACTTTTTCTCATTTTGCCTGTAACTGCCCAGCAGTACATCCCAGCATCACCAAACCACATTCCCATGCAGGGGGTGAGAAGCTACACCACATATATGAGATTCAGGCCTCTAGCACGTTCTGCTGGCTTGCAATCACTAAATCTAACAGTTATTGCTTAAAAAGTTAATTCAGACCGAATAGAGTGCAATTGTGAACATTGCCCACAACTGCCCTACAATGAACCACATATGCACCAAACCACCTAAAAAGTGCTTTAAACAGCTTGTCAGGCCGAATGAGTTACTTTTTCTCATTTTGCCTGTAACTGCCCAGCAGTACATCCCAGCATCACCAAACCACATTCACATGCAGGGGGTGAGAAGCTACACCACATATATGAGATTCAGGCCTCTAGCACGTTCTGCTGGCTTGCAATCACTAAATCTAACAGTTATTGCTTAAAAAGGCGTTTCAGGCCGAATAGAGTGCAATTGTGAACATTGCCCACAACTGCCCTACAATGAACCACATATGCACCAAACCACCTAAAAAGTGCTTTAAACAGCTTGTCAGGCCGAATGAGTTACTTTTTCTCATTTTGCCTGTAACTGCCCAGCAGTACATCCCAGCATCACCAAACCACATTCCCATGCAGGGGGTGAGAAGCTACACCACATATATGAGATTCAGGCCTCTAGCACGTTCTGCTGGCTTGCAATCACTAAATCTAACAGTTATTGCTTAAAAAGTTAATTCAGACCGAATAGAGTGCAATTGTGAACATTGCCCACAACTGCCCTACAATGAACCACATATGCACCAAACCACCTAAAAAGTGCTTTAAACAGCTTGTCAGGCCGAATGAGTTACTTTTTCTCATTTTGCCTGTAACTGCCCAGCAGTACATCCCAGCATCACCAAACCACATTCACATGCAGGGGGTGAGAAGCTACACCACATATATGAGATTCAGGCCTCTAGCACGTTCTGCTGGCTTGCAATCACTAAATCTAACAGTTATTGCTTAAAAAGGCGTTTCAGGCCGAATAGAGTGCAATTGTGAACATTGCCCACAACTGCCCTACAATGAACCACATATGCACCAAACCACCTAAAAAGTGCTTTAAACAGCTTGTCAGGCCGAATGAGTTACTTTTTCTCATTTTGCCTGTAACTGCCCAGCAGTACATCCCAGCATCACCAAACCACATTCCCATGCAGGGGGTGAGAAGCTACACCACATATATGAGATTCAGGCCTCTAGCACGTTCTGCTGGCTTGCAATCACTAAATCTAACAGTTATTGCTTAAAAAGTTAATTCAGACCGAATAGAGTGCAATTGTGAACATTGCCCACAACTGCCCTACAATGAACCACATATGCACCAAACCACCTAAAAAGTGCTTTAAACAGCTTGTCAGGCCGAATGAGTTACTTTTTCTCATTTTGCCTGTAACTGCCCAGCAGTACATCCCAGCATCACCAAACCACATTCACATGCAGGGGGTGAGAAGCTACACCACATATATGAGATTCAGGCCTCTAGCACGTTCTGCTGGCTTGCAATCACTAAATCTAACAGTTATTGCTTAAAAAGGCGTTTCAGGCCGAATAGAGTGCAATTGTGAACATTGCCCACAACTGCCCTACAATGAACCACATATGCACCAAACCACCTAAAAAGTGCTTTAAACAGCTTGTCAGGCCGAATGAGTTACTTTTTCTCATTTTGCCTGTAACTGCCCAGCAGTACATCCCAGCATCACCAAACCACATTCACATGCAGGGGGTGAGAAGCTACACCACATATATGAGATTCAGGCCTCTAGCACGTTCTGCTGGCTTGCAATCACTAAATCTAACAGTTATTGCTTAAAAAGGCGTTTCAGGCCGAATAGAGTGCAATTGTGAACATTGCCCACAACTGCCCTACAATGAACCACATATGCACCAAACCACCTAAAAAGTGCTTTAAACAGCTTGTCAGGCCGAATGAGTTACTTTTTCTCATTTTGCCTGTAACTGCCCAGCAGTACATCCCAGCATCACCAAACCACATTCACATGCAGGGGGTGAGAAGCTACACCACATATATGAGATTCAGGCCTCTAGCACGTTCTGCTGGCTTGCAATCACTAAATCTAACAGTTATTGCTTAAAAAGGCGTTTCAGGCCGAATAGAGTGCAATTGTGAACATTGCCCACAACTGCCCTACAATGAACCACATATGCACCAAACCACCTAAAAAGTGCTTTAAACAGCTTGTCAGGCCGAATGAGTTACTTTTTCTCATTTTGCCTGTAACTGCCCAGCAGTACATCCCAGCATCACCAAACCACATTCCCATGCAGGGGGTGAGAAGCTACACCACATATATGAGATTCAGGCCTCTAGCACGTTCTGCTGGCTTGCAATCACTAAATCTAACAGTTATTGCTTAAAAAGTTAATTCAGACCGAATAGAGTGCAATTGTGAACATTGCCCACAACTGCCCTACAATGAACCACATATGCACCAAACCACCTAAAAAGTGCTTTAAACAGCTTGTCAGGCCGAATGAGTTACTTTTTCTCATTTTGCCTGTAACTGCCCAGCAGTACATCCCAGCATCACCAAACCACATTCACATGCAGGGGGTGAGAAGCTACACCACATATATGAGATTCAGGCCTCTAGCACGTTCTGCTGGCTTGCAATCACTAAATCTAACAGTTATTGCTTAAAAAGGCGTTTCAGGCCGAATAGAGTGCAATTGTGAACATTGCCCACAACTGCCCTACAATGAACCACATATGCACCAAACCACCTAAAAAGTGCTTTAAACAGCTTGTCAGGCCGAATGAGTTACTTTTTCTCATTTTGCCTGTAACTGCCCAGCAGTACATCCCAGCATCACCAAACCACATTCACATGCAGGGGGTGAGAAGCTACACCACATATATGAGATTCAGGCCTCTAGCACGTTCTGCTGGCTTGCAATCACTAAATCTAACAGTTATTGCTTAAAAAGGCGTTTCAGGCCGAATAGAGTGCAATTGTGAACATTGCCCACAACTGCCCTACAATGAACCACATATGCACCAAACCACCTAAAAAGTGCTTTAAACAGCTTGTCAGGCCGAATGAGTTACTTTTTCTCATTTTGCCTGTAACTGCCCAGCAGTACATCCCAGCATCACCAAACCACATTCACATGCAGGGGGTGAGAAGCTACACCACATATATGAGATTCAGGCCTCTAGCACGTTCTGCTGGCTTGCAATCACTAAATCTAACAGTTATTGCTTAAAAAGGCGTTTCAGGCCGAATAGAGTGCAATTGTGAACATTGCCCACAACTGCCCTACAATGAACCACATATGCACCAAACCACCTAAAAAGTGCTTTAAACAGCTTGTCAGGCCGAATGAGTTACTTTTTCTCATTTTGCCTGTAACTGCCCAGCAGTACATCCCAGCATCACCAAACCACATTCACATGCAGGGGGTGAGAAGCTACACCACATATATGAGATTCAGGCCTCTAGCACGTTCTGCTGGCTTGCAATCACTAAATCTAACAGTTATTGCTTAAAAAGTTGTTTCAGGCCGAATAGAGTGCAATTGTGAACATTGCCCACAACTGCCCTACAATGAACCACATATGCACCAAACCACCTAAAAAGTGCTTTAAACAGCTTGTCAGGCCGAATGAGTTACTTTTTCTCATTTTGCCTGTAACTGCCCAGCAGTACATCCCAGCATCACCAAACCACATTCACATGCAGGGGGTGAGAAGCTACACCACATATATGAGATTCAGGCCTCTAGCACGTTCTGCTGGCTTGCAATCACTAAATCTAACAGTTATTGCTTAAAAAGGCGTTTCAGGCCGAATAGAGTGCAATTGTGAACATTGCCCACAACTGCCCTACAATGAACCACATATGCACCAAACCACCTAAAAAGTGCTTTAAACAGCTTGTCAGGCCGAATGAGTTACTTTTTCTCATTTTGCCTGTAACTGCCCAGCAGTACATCCCAGCATCACCAAACCACATTCCCATGCAGGGGGTGAGAAGCTACACCACATATATGAGATTCAGGCCTCTAGCACGTTCTGCTGGCTTGCAATCACTAAATCTAACAGTTATTGCTTAAAAAGTTAATTCAGACCGAATAGAGTGCAATTGTGAACATTGCCCACAACTGCCCTACAATGAACCACATATGCACCAAACCACCTAAAAAGTGCTTTAAACAGCTTGTCAGGCCGAATGAGTTACTTTTTCTCATTTTGCCTGTAACTGCCCAGCAGTACATCCCAGCATCACCAAACCACATTCACATGCAGGGGGTGAGAAGCTACACCACATATATGAGATTCAGGCCTCTAGCACGTTCTGCTGGCTTGCAATCACTAAATCTAACAGTTATTGCTTAAAAAGTTAATTCAGACCGAATAGAGTGCAATTGTGAACATTGCCCACAACTGCCCTACAATGAACCACATATGCACCAAACCACCTAAAAAGTGCTTTAAACAGCTTGTCAGGCCGAATGAGTTACTTTTTCTCATTTTGCCTGTAACTGCCCAGCAGTACATCCCAGCATCACCAAACCACATTCACATGCAGGGGGTGAGAAGCTACACCACATATATGAGATTCAGGCCTCTAGCACGTTCTGCTGGCTTGCAATCACTAAATCTAACAGTTATTGCTTAAAAAGGCGTTTCAGGCCGAATAGAGTGCAATTGTGAACATTGCCCACAACTGCCCTACAATGAACCACATATGCACCAAACCACCTAAAAAGTGCTTTAAACAGCTTGTCAGGCCGAATGAGTTACTTTTTCTCATTTTGCCTGTAACTGCCCAGCAGTACATCCCAGCATCACCAAACCACATTCACATGCAGGGGGTGAGAAGCTACACCACATATATGAGATTCAGGCCTCTAGCACGTTCTGCTGGCTTGCAATCACTAAATCTAACAGTTATTGCTTAAAAAGGCGTTTCAGGCCGAATAGAGTGCAATTGTGAACATTGCCCACAACTGCCCTACAATGAACCACATATGCACCAAACCACCTAAAAAGTGCTTTAAACAGCTTGTCAGGCCGAATGAGTTACTTTTTCTCATTTTGCCTGTAACTGCCCAGCAGTACATCCCAGCATCACCAAACCACATTCCCATGCAGGGGGTGAGAAGCTACACCACATATATGAGATTCAGGCCTCTAGCACGTTCTGCTGGCTTGCAATCACTAAATCTAACAGTTATTGCTTAAAAAGTTGTTTCAGGCCGAATAGAGTGCAATTGTGAACATTGCCCACAACTGCCCTACAATGAACCACATATGCACCAAACCACCTAAAAAGTGCTTTAAACAGCTTGTCAGGCCGAATGAGTTACTTTTTCTCATTTTGCCTGTAACTGCCCAGCAGTACATCCCAGCATCACCAAACCACATTCACATGCAGGGGGTGAGAAGCTACACCACATATATGAGATTCAGGCCTCTAGCACGTTCTGCTGGCTTGCAATCACTAAATCTAACAGTTATTGCTTAAAAAGGCGTTTCAGGCCGAATAGAGTGCAATTGTGAACATTGCCCACAACTGCCCTACAATGAACCACATATGCACCAAACCACCTAAAAAGTGCTTTAAACAGCTTGTCAGGCCGAATGAGTTACTTTTTCTCATTTTGCCTGTAACTGCCCAGCAGTACATCCCAGCATCACCAAACCACATTCACATGCAGGGGGTGAGAAGCTACACCACATATATGAGATTCAGGCCTCTAGCACGTTCTGCTGGCTTGCAATCACTAAATCTAACAGTTATTGCTTAAAAAGGCGTTTCAGGCCGAATAGAGTGCAATTGTGAACATTGCCCACAACTGCCCTACAATGAACCACATATGCACCAAACCACCTAAAAAGTGCTTTAAACAGCTTGTCAGGCCGAATGAGTTACTTTTTCTCATTTTGCCTGTAACTGCCCAGCAGTACATCCCAGCATCACCAAACCACATTCACATGCAGGGGGTGAGAAGCTACACCACATATATGAGATTCAGGCCTCTAGCACGTTCTGCTGGCTTGCAATCACTAAATCTAACAGTTATTGCTTAAAAAGGCGTTTCAGGCCGAATAGAGTGCAATTGTGAACATTGCCCACAACTGCCCTACAATGAACCACATATGCACCAAACCACCTAAAAAGTGCTTTAAACAGCTTGTCAGGCCGAATGAGTTACTTTTTCTCATTTTGCCTGTAACTGCCCAGCAGTACATCCCAGCATCACCAAACCACATTCACATGCAGGGGGTGAGAAGCTACACCACATATATGAGATTCAGGCCTCTAGCACGTTCTGCTGGCTTGCAATCACTAAATCTAACAGTTATTGCTTAAAAAGTTGTTTCAGGCCGAATAGAGTGCAATTGTGAACATTGCCCACAACTGCCCTACAATGAACCACATATGCACCAAACCACCTAAAAAGTGCTTTAAACAGCTTGTCAGGCCGAATGAGTTACTTTTTCTCATTTTGCCTGTAACTGCCCAGCAGTACATCCCAGCATCACCAAACCACATTCACATGCAGGGGGTGAGAAGCTACACCACATATATGAGATTCAGGCCTCTAGCACGTTCTGCTGGCTTGCAATCACTAAATCTAACAGTTATTGCTTAAAAAGGCGTTTCAGGCCGAATAGAGTGCAATTGTGAACATTGCCCACAACTGCCCTACAATGAACCACATATGCACCAAACCACCTAAAAAGTGCTTTAAACAGCTTGTCAGGCCGAATGAGTTACTTTTTCTCATTTTGCCTGTAACTGCCCAGCAGTACATCCCAGCATCACCAAACCACATTCCCATGCAGGGGGTGAGAAGCTACACCACATATATGAGATTCAGGCCTCTAGCACGTTCTGCTGGCTTGCAATCACTAAATCTAACAGTTATTGCTTAAAAAGTTAATTCAGACCGAATAGAGTGCAATTGTGAACATTGCCCACAACTGCCCTACAATGAACCACATATGCACCAAACCACCTAAAAAGTGCTTTAAACAGCTTGTCAGGCCGAATGAGTTACTTTTTCTCATTTTGCCTGTAACTGCCCAGCAGTACATCCCAGCATCACCAAACCACATTCACATGCAGGGGGTGAGAAGCTACACCACATATATGAGATTCAGGCCTCTAGCACGTTCTGCTGGCTTGCAATCACTAAATCTAACAGTTATTGCTTAAAAAGTTAATTCAGACCGAATAGAGTGCAATTGTGAACATTGCCCACAACTGCCCTACAATGAACCACATATGCACCAAACCACCTAAAAAGTGCTTTAAACAGCTTGTCAGGCCGAATGAGTTACTTTTTCTCATTTTGCCTGTAACTGCCCAGCAGTACATCCCAGCATCACCAAACCACATTCACATGCAGGGGGTGAGAAGCTACACCACATATATGAGATTCAGGCCTCTAGCACGTTCTGCTGGCTTGCAATCACTAAATCTAACAGTTATTGCTTAAAAAGGCGTTTCAGGCCGAATAGAGTGCAATTGTGAACATTGCCCACAACTGCCCTACAATGAACCACATATGCACCAAACCACCTAAAAAGTGCTTTAAACAGCTTGTCAGGCCGAATGAGTTACTTTTTCTCATTTTGCCTGTAACTGCCCAGCAGTACATCCCAGCATCACCAAACCACATTCACATGCAGGGGGTGAGAAGCTACACCACATATATGAGATTCAGGCCTCTAGCACGTTCTGCTGGCTTGCAATCACTAAATCTAACAGTTATTGCTTAAAAAGGCGTTTCAGGCCGAATAGAGTGCAATTGTGAACATTGCCCACAACTGCCCTACAATGAACCACATATGCACCAAACCACCTAAAAAGTGCTTTAAACAGCTTGTCAGGCCGAATGAGTTACTTTTTCTCATTTTGCCTGTAACTGCCCAGCAGTACATCCCAGCATCACCAAACCACATTCCCATGCAGGGGGTGAGAAGCTACACCACATATATGAGATTCAGGCCTCTAGCACGTTCTGCTGGCTTGCAATCACTAAATCTAACAGTTATTGCTTAAAAAGTTGTTTCAGGCCGAATAGAGTGCAATTGTGAACATTGCCCACAACTGCCCTACAATGAACCACATATGCACCAAACCACCTAAAAAGTGCTTTAAACAGCTTGTCAGGCCGAATGAGTTACTTTTTCTCATTTTGCCTGTAACTGCCCAGCAGTACATCCCAGCATCACCAAACCACATTCACATGCAGGGGGTGAGAAGCTACACCACATATATGAGATTCAGGCCTCTAGCACGTTCTGCTGGCTTGCAATCACTAAATCTAACAGTTATTGCTTAAAAAGGCGTTTCAGGCCGAATAGAGTGCAATTGTGAACATTGCCCACAACTGCCCTACAATGAACCACATATGCACCAAACCACCTAAAAAGTGCTTTAAACAGCTTGTCAGGCCGAATGAGTTACTTTTTCTCATTTTGCCTGTAACTGCCCAGCAGTACATCCCAGCATCACCAAACCACATTCACATGCAGGGGGTGAGAAGCTACACCACATATATGAGATTCAGGCCTCTAGCACGTTCTGCTGGCTTGCAATCACTAAATCTAACAGTTATTGCTTAAAAGGCGTTTCAGGCCGAATAGAGTGCAATTGTGAACATTGCCCACAACTGCCCTACAATGAACCACATATGCACCAAACCACCTAAAAAGTGCTTTAAACAGCTTGTCAGGCCGAATGAGTTACTTTTTCTCATTTTGCCTGTAACTGCCCAGCAGTACATCCCAGCATCACCAAACCACATTCACATGCAGGGGGTGAGAAGCTACACCACATATATGAGATTCAGGCCTCTAGCACGTTCTGCTGGCTTGCAATCACTAAATCTAACAGTTATTGCTTAAAAAGGCGTTTCAGGCCGAATAGAGTGCAATTGTGAACATTGCCCACAACTGCCCTACAATGAACCACATATGCACCAAACCACCTAAAAGTGCTTTAAACAGCTTGTCAGGCCGAATGAGTTACTTTTTCTCATTTTGCCTGTAA
Organism: Dunckerocampus dactyliophorus; assembly: GCF_027744805.1. NCBI lineage: Eukaryota > Metazoa > Chordata > Actinopteri > Syngnathiformes > Syngnathidae > Dunckerocampus > Dunckerocampus dactyliophorus. The sequence continues at coordinate 5,045 of NW_026559841.1, read as the reverse complement.
CTGCCCAGCAGTACATCCCAGCATCACCAAACCACATTCACATGCAGGGGGTGAGAAGCTACACCACATATATGAGATTCAGGCCTCTAGCACGTTCTGCTGGCTTGCAATCACTAAATCTAACAGTTATTGCTTAAAAAGGCGTTTCAGGCCGAATAGAGTGCAATTGTGAACATTGCCCACAACTGCCCTACAATGAACCACATATGCACCAAACCACCTAAAAAGTGCTTTAAACAGCTTGTCAGGCCGAATGAGTTACTTTTTCTCATTTTGCCTGTAACTGCCCAGCAGTACATCCCAGCATCACCAAACCACATTCACATGCAGGGGGTGAGAAGCTACACCACATATATGAGATTCAGGCCTCTAGCACGTTCTGCTGGCTTGCAATCACTAAATCTAACAGTTATTGCTTAAAAAGGCGTTTCAGGCCGAATAGAGTGCAATTGTGAACATTGCCCACAACTGCCCTACAATGAACCACATATGCACCAAACCACCTAAAAAGTGCTTTAAACAGCTTGTCAGGCCGAATGAGTTACTTTTTCTCATTTTGCCTGTAACTGCCCAGCAGTACATCCCAGCATCACCAAACCACATTCACATGCAGGGGGTGAGAAGCTACACCACATATATGAGATTCAGGCCTCTAGCACGTTCTGCTGGCTTGCAATCACTAAATCTAACAGTTATTGCTTAAAAAGTTGTTTCAGGCCGAATAGAGTGCAATTGTGAACATTGCCCACAACTGCCCTACAATGAACCACATATGCACCAAACCACCTAAAAAGTGCTTTAAACAGCTTGTCAGGCCGAATGAGTTACTTTTTCTCATTTTGCCTGTAACTGCCCAGCAGTACATCCCAGCATCACCAAACCACATTCACATGCAGGGGGTGAGAAGCTACACCACATATATGAGATTCAGGCCTCTAGCACGTTCTGCTGGCTTGCAATCACTAAATCTAACAGTTATTGCTTAAAAAGGCGTTTCAGGCCGAATAGAGTGCAATTGTGAACATTGCCCACAACTGCCCTACAATGAACCACATATGCACCAAACCACCTAAAAAGTGCTTTAAACAGCTTGTCAGGCCGAATGAGTTACTTTTTCTCATTTTGCCTGTAACTGCCCAGCAGTACATCCCAGCATCACCAAACCACATTCACATGCAGGGGGTGAGAAGCTACACCACATATATGAGATTCAGGCCTCTAGCACGTTCTGCTGGCTTGCAATCACTAAATCTAACAGTTATTGCTTAAAAAGGCGTTTCAGGCCGAATAGAGTGCAATTGTGAACATTGCCCACAACTGCCCTACAATGAACCACATATGCACCAAACCACCTAAAAAGTGCTTTAAACAGCTTGTCAGGCCGAATGAGTTACTTTTTCTCATTTTGCCTGTAACTGCCCAGCAGTACATCCCAGCATCACCAAACCACATTCACATGCAGGGGGTGAGAAGCTACACCACATATATGAGATTCAGGCCTCTAGCACGTTCTGCTGGCTTGCAATCACTAAATCTAACAGTTATTGCTTAAAAAGTTAATTCAGACCGAATAGAGTGCAATTGTGAACATTGCCCACAACTGCCCTACAATGAACCACATATGCACCAAACCACCTAAAAAGTGCTTTAAACAGCTTGTCAGGCCGAATGAGTTACTTTTTCTCATTTTGCCTGTAACTGCCCAGCAGTACATCCCAGCATCACCAAACCACATTCCCATGCAGGGGGTGAGAAGCTACACCACATATATGAGATTCAGGCCTCTAGCACGTTCTGCTGGCTTGCAATCACTAAATCTAACAGTTATTGCTTAAAAAGGCGTTTCAGGCCGAATAGAGTGCAATTGTGAACATTGCCCACAACTGCCCTACAATGAACCACATATGCACCAAACCACCTAAAAAGTGCTTTAAACAGCTTGTCAGGCCGAATGAGTTACTTTTTCTCATTTTGCCTGTAACTGCCCAGCAGTACATCCCAGCATCACCAAACCACATTCACATGCAGGGGGTGAGAAGCTACACCACATATATGAGATTCAGGCCTCTAGCACGTTCTGCTGGCTTGCAATCACTAAATCTAACAGTTATTGCTTAAAAAGGCGTTTCAGGCCGAATAGAGTGCAATTGTGAACATTGCCCACAACTGCCCTACAATGAACCACATATGCACCAAACCACCTAAAAAGTGCTTTAAACAGCTTGTCAGGCCGAATGAGTTACTTTTTCTCATTTTGCCTGTAACTGCCCAGCAGTACATCCCAGCATCACCAAACCACATTCACATGCAGGGGGTGAGAAGCTACACCACATATATGAGATTCAGGCCTCTAGCACGTTCTGCTGGCTTGCAATCACTAAATCTAACAGTTATTGCTTAAAAAGGCGTTTCAGGCCGAATAGAGTGCAATTGTGAACATTGCCCACAACTGCCCTACAATGAACCACATATGCACCAAACCACCTAAAAAGTGCTTTAAACAGCTTGTCAGGCCGAATGAGTTACTTTTTCTCATTTTGCCTGTAACTGCCCAGCAGTACATCCCAGCATCACCAAACCACATTCCCATGCAGGGGGTGAGAAGCTACACCACATATATGAGATTCAGGCCTCTAGCACGTTCTGCTGGCTTGCAATCACTAAATCTAACAGTTATTGCTTAAAAAGTTGTTTCAGGCCGAATAGAGTGCAATTGTGAACATTGCCCACAACTGCCCTACAATGAACCACATATGCACCAAACCACCTAAAAAGTGCTTTAAACAGCTTGTCAGGCCGAATGAGTTACTTTTCTCATTTTGCCTGTAACTGCCCAGCAGTACATCCCAGCATCACCAAACCACATTCACATGCAGGGGGTGAGAAGCTACACCACATATATGAGATTCAGGCCTCTAGCACGTTCTGCTGGCTTGCAATCACTAAATCTAACAGTTATTGCTTAAAAAGGCGTTTCAGGCCGAATAGAGTGCAATTGTGAACATTGCCCACAACTGCCCTACAATGAACCACATATGCACCAAACCACCTAAAAAGTGCTTTAAACAGCTTGTCAGGCCGAATGAGTTACTTTTTCTCATTTTGCCTGTAACTGCCCAGCAGTACATCCCAGCATCACCAAACCACATTCACATGCAGGGGGTGAGAAGCTACACCACATATATGAGATTCAGGCCTCTAGCACGTTCTGCTGGCTTGCAATCACTAAATCTAACAGTTATTGCTTAAAAAGGCGTTTCAGGCCGAATAGAGTGCAATTGTGAACATTGCCCACAACTGCCCTACAATGAACCACATATGCACCAAACCACCTAAAAAGTGCTTTAAACAGCTTGTCAGGCCGAATGAGTTACTTTTTCTCATTTTGCCTGTAACTGCCCAGCAGTACATCCCAGCATCACCAAACCACATTCACATGCAGGGGGTGAGAAGCTACACCACATATATGAGATTCAGGCCTCTAGCACGTTCTGCTGGCTTGCAATCACTAAATCTAACAGTTATTGCTTAAAAAGGCGTTTCAGGCCGAATAGAGTGCAATTGTGAACATTGCCCACAACTGCCCTACAATGAACCACATATGCACCAAACCACCTAAAAAGTGCTTTAAACAGCTTGTCAGGCCGAATGAGTTACTTTTTCTCATTTTGCCTGTAACTGCCCAGCAGTACATCCCAGCATCACCAAACCACATTCACATGCAGGGGGTGAGAAGCTACACCACATATATGAGATTCAGGCCTCTAGCACGTTCTGCTGGCTTGCAATCACTAAATCTAACAGTTATTGCTTAAAAAGGCGTTTCAGGCCGAATAGAGTGCAATTGTGAACATTGCCCACAACTGCCCTACAATGAACCACATATGCACCAAACCACCTAAAAAGTGCTTTAAACAGCTTGTCAGGCCGAATGAGTTACTTTTTCTCATTTTGCCTGTAACTGCCCAGCAGTACATCCCAGCATCACCAAACCACATTCACATGCAGGGGGTGAGAAGCTACACCACATATATGAGATTCAGGCCTCTAGCACGTTCTGCTGGCTTGCAATCACTAAATCTAACAGTTATTGCTTAAAAAGGCGTTTCAGGCCGAATAGAGTGCAATTGTGAACATTGCCCACAACTGCCCTACAATGAACCACATATGCACCAAACCACCTAAAAAGTGCTTTAAACAGCTTGTCAGGCCGAATGAGTTACTTTTTCTCATTTTGCCTGTAACTGCCCAGCAGTACATCCCAGCATCACCAAACCACATTCACATGCAGGGGGTGAGAAGCTACACCACATATATGAGATTCAGGCCTCTAGCACGTTCTGCTGGCTTGCAATCACTAAATCTAACAGTTATTGCTTAAAAAGTTGTTTCAGGCCGAATAGAGTGCAATTGTGAACATTGCCCACAACTGCCCTACAATGAACCACATATGCACCAAACCACCTAAAAAGTGCTTTAAACAGCTTGTCAGGCCGAATGAGTTACTTTTTCTCATTTTGCCTGTAACTGCCCAGCAGTACATCCCAGCATCACCAAACCACATTCACATGCAGGGGGTGAGAAGCTACACCACATATATGAGATTCAGGCCTCTAGCACGTTCTGCTGGCTTGCAATCACTAAATCTAACAGTTATTGCTTAAAAAGGCGTTTCAGGCCGAATAGAGTGCAATTGTGAACATTGCCCACAACTGCCCTACAATGAACCACATATGCACCAAACCACCTAAAAAGTGCTTTAAACAGCTTGTCAGGCCGAATGAGTTACTTTTTCTCATTTTGCCTGTAACTGCCCAGCAGTACATCCCAGCATCACCAAACCACATTCACATGCAGGGGGTGAGAAGCTACACCACATATATGAGATTCAGGCCTCTAGCACGTTCTGCTGGCTTGCAATCACTAAATCTAACAGTTATTGCTTAAAAAGGCGTTTCAGGCCGAATAGAGTGCAATTGTGAACATTGCCCACAACTGCCCTACAATGAACCACATATGCACCAAACCACCTAAAAAGTGCTTTA
>NW_026559840.1:5000-15000 GCF_027744805.1 Dunckerocampus dactyliophorus | reverse complement strand
TGGATGAAATGAGAAAAAGGGTGAAAAAATGGCAAAGTGTCAAGGGAGAAATTCAGAAACTCAGGCCGAGCTGGCTGGAGCCCAGGGGCGGCTGCAAAGTCTGTGGAGAGCCGCTGTGTCCCTGGATGAAATGAGAAAAAAGGTGAAAAAATGGCAAAGTGTCAAGGGAGAAATTCAGAAACCCAGGCCGAGCTGCCTGGAGCCCGGGGGCGGCTGCAAAGTCTGTGGAGAGCCGCTGTGTCCCTGGATGAAATGAGAAAAAAGGTGAAAAAATGGCAAAGTGTCAAGGGAGCTAGGCAGAAACCCATGCCTAGGGTCCTGGAGCCCAGGGGCGGTTCTAAAGTCTGTGAGAGCCGCTGTGTCCCTGGATGAATTGAGAAAAAAGGTGAAAAAATGGCAAAGTGTCAAGGGAGAAATTCAGAAACCCAGGCCGAGCTGCCTGGAGCCCAGGGGCGGCTGTAAAGTCTGTGGAGTGCCGCTGTGTCCCTGGATGAAATGAGAAAAAAGGTGAAAAAATGGCAAAGTGTCAAGGGAGCTAGGCAGAAACCCATGCCTAGGGTCCTGGAGCCCAGGGGCGGTTCTAAAGTCTGTGAGAGCCGCTGTGTCCCTGGATGAATTGAGAAAAAGGGTGAAAAAATGGCAAAGTGTCAAGGGAGAAATTCAGAAACTCAGGCCGAGCTGCCTGGAGCCCAGGGGCGGCTGTAAAGTCTGTGGAGAGCCGCTGTGTCCCTGGATGAAATGAGAAAAAGGGTGAAAAAATGGCAAAGTGTCAAGGGAGAAATTCAGAAACCCAGGCCGAGCTGCCTGGAGCCCAGGGGCGGCTGCAAAGTCTGTGGAGAGCCGCTGTGTCCCTGGATGAAATGAGAAAAAAGGTGAAAAAATGGCAAAGTGTCAAGGGAGAAATTCAGAAACTCAGGCCGAGCTGCCTGGAGCCTCAAAGCGGATAGAAATAGCGTGGAGAGCCGCTGTTAAGCCAGACGCCCTCTGGCGGACACAGGCAGGAGTTGCAGTAAATGCATTGAAGTCAATGGGCGAGAGTAAGCCATGCCTTGCGTCCTGGAGCCCAGGGGCGGTTCTAAAGTCTGTGAGAGCCGCTGTGTCCCTGGATGAAATGAGAAAAAGGGTGAAAAAATGGCAAAGTGTCAAGGGAGCTAGGCAGAAACCCATGCCTAGGGTCCTGGAGCCCAGGGGCCGCGGGAAAGTCTGTGGAGAGCCGCTGTTGCCCTGGATGAAATGAGAAAAAAGGTGAAAAAATGGCAAAGTGTCAAGGGAGAAATTCAGAAACCCATGCCTAGGGTCCTGGAGCCAAGGGGCCGCGGGAAAGTCTGTGGAGAGCCGCTGTGTCCCTGGATGAAATGAGAAAAAAGGTGAAAAAATGGCAAAGTGTCAAGGGAGAAATTCAGAAACCCATGCCTAGGGTCCTGGAGCCCAGGGGCGGCTGTAAAGTCTGTGGAGAGCCGCTGTGTCCCTGGATGAAATGAGAAAAAGGGTGAAAAAATGGCAAAGTGTCAAGGGAGCTAGGCAGAAACCCATGCCTAGGGTCCTGGAGCCCAGGGGCGGCTGTAAAGTCTGTGGAGTGCCGCTGTGTCCCTGGATGAAATGAGAAAAAGGGTGAAAAAATGGCAAAGTGTCAAGGGAGAAATTCAGAAACCCATGCCTAGGGTCCTGGAGCCCAGGGGCCGCGGGAAAGTCTGTGGAGAGCCGCTGTGTCCCTGGATGAAATGAGAAAAAGGGTGAAAAAATGGCAAAGTGTCAAGGGAGAAATTCAGAAACCCATGCCTAGGGTCCTGGAGCCCAGGGGCGGCTGTAAAGTCTGTGGAGAGCCGCTGTGTCCCTGGATGAATTGAGAAAAAGGGTGAAAAAATGGCAAAGTGTCAAGGGAGCTAGGCAGAAACCCATGCCTAGGGTCCTGGAGCCCAGGGGCGGCTGCAAAGTCTGTGGAGAGCCGCTGTGTCCCTGGATGAAATGAGAAAAAGGGTGGAAAAATGGCAAAGTGTCAAGGGAGCTAGGCAGAAACCAATGCCGAGCTGCCTGGAGCCCAGGGGCGGTTCTAAAGCCTGTGAGAGCCGCTGTGTCCCTGGATGAAATGAGAAAAAAGGTGGAAAAATGGCAAAGTGTCAAGGGAGAAATTCAGAAACTCAGGCCGAGCTGCCTGGAGCCCAGGGGCGGTTCTAAAGTGTGTGGAGAGCCGCTGTTGCCCTGGATGAAATGAGAAAAAGGGTGGAAAAATGGCAAAGTGTCAAGGGAGCTAGGCAGAAACCCATGCCTAGGGTCCTGGAGCCCAGGGGCCGCGGGAAAGTCTGTGGAGAGCCGCTGTGTCCCTGGATGAAATGAGAAAAAGGGTGAAAAAATGGCAAAGTGTCAAGGGAGAAATTCAGAAACTCAGGCCGAGCTGGCTGGAGCCCAGGGGCGGCTGCAAAGTCTGTGGAGAGCCGCTGTGTCCCTGGATGAAATGAGAAAAAAGGTGAAAAAATGGCAAAGTGTCAAGGGAGAAATTCAGAAACCCAGGCCGAGCTGCCTGGAGCCCGGGGGCGGCTGCAAAGTCTGTGGAGAGCCGCTGTGTCCCTGGATGAAATGAGAAAAAAGGTGAAAAAATGGCAAAGTGTCAAGGGAGCTAGGCAGAAACCCATGCCTAGGGTCCTGGAGCCCAGGGGCGGTTCTAAAGTCTGTGAGAGCCGCTGTGTCCCTGGATGAATTGAGAAAAAAGGTGAAAAAATGGCAAAGTGTCAAGGGAGAAATTCAGAAACCCAGGCCGAGCTGCCTGGAGCCCAGGGGCGGCTGTAAAGTCTGTGGAGTGCCGCTGTGTCCCTGGATGAAATGAGAAAAAAGGTGAAAAAATGGCAAAGTGTCAAGGGAGCTAGGCAGAAACCCATGCCTAGGGTCCTGGAGCCCAGGGGCGGTTCTAAAGTCTGTGAGAGCCGCTGTGTCCCTGGATGAATTGAGAAAAAGGGTGAAAAAATGGCAAAGTGTCAAGGGAGAAATTCAGAAACTCAGGCCGAGCTGCCTGGAGCCCAGGGGCGGCTGTAAAGTCTGTGGAGAGCCGCTGTGTCCCTGGATGAAATGAGAAAAAGGGTGAAAAAATGGCAAAGTGTCAAGGGAGAAATTCAGAAACCCAGGCCGAGCTGCCTGGAGCCCAGGGGCGGCTGCAAAGTCTGTGGAGAGCCGCTGTGTCCCTGGATGAAATGAGAAAAAAGGTGAAAAAATGGCAAAGTGTCAAGGGAGAAATTCAGAAACTCAGGCCGAGCTGCCTGGAGCCTCAAAGCGGATAGAAATAGCGTGGAGAGCCGCTGTTAAGCCAGACGCCCTCTGGCGGACACAGGCAGGAGTTGCAGTAAATGCATTGAAGTCAATGGGCGAGAGTAAGCCATGCCTTGCGTCCTGGAGCCCAGGGGCGGTTCTAAAGTCTGTGAGAGCCGCTGTGTCCCTGGATGAAATGAGAAAAAGGGTGAAAAAATGGCAAAGTGTCAAGGGAGCTAGGCAGAAACCCATGCCTAGGGTCCTGGAGCCCAGGGGCCGCGGGAAAGTCTGTGGAGAGCCGCTGTTGCCCTGGATGAAATGAGAAAAAAGGTGAAAAAATGGCAAAGTGTCAAGGGAGAAATTCAGAAACCCATGCCTAGGGTCCTGGAGCCAAGGGGCCGCGGGAAAGTCTGTGGAGAGCCGCTGTGTCCCTGGATGAAATGAGAAAAAAGGTGAAAAAATGGCAAAGTGTCAAGGGAGAAATTCAGAAACCCATGCCTAGGGTCCTGGAGCCCAGGGGCGGCTGTAAAGTCTGTGGAGAGCCGCTGTGTCCCTGGATGAAATGAGAAAAAGGGTGAAAAAATGGCAAAGTGTCAAGGGAGCTAGGCAGAAACCCATGCCTAGGGTCCTGGAGCCCAGGGGCGGCTGTAAAGTCTGTGGAGTGCCGCTGTGTCCCTGGATGAAATGAGAAAAAGGGTGAAAAAATGGCAAAGTGTCAAGGGAGAAATTCAGAAACCCATGCCTAGGGTCCTGGAGCCCAGGGGCCGCGGGAAAGTCTGTGGAGAGCCGCTGTGTCCCTGGATGAAATGAGAAAAAGGGTGAAAAAATGGCAAAGTGTCAAGGGAGAAATTCAGAAACCCATGCCTAGGGTCCTGGAGCCCAGGGGCGGCTGTAAAGTCTGTGGAGAGCCGCTGTGTCCCTGGATGAATTGAGAAAAAGGGTGAAAAAATGGCAAAGTGTCAAGGGAGCTAGGCAGAAACCCATGCCTAGGGTCCTGGAGCCCAGGGGCGGCTGCAAAGTCTGTGGAGAGCCGCTGTGTCCCTGGATGAAATGAGAAAAAGGGTGGAAAAATGGCAAAGTGTCAAGGGAGCTAGGCAGAAACCAATGCCGAGCTGCCTGGAGCCCAGGGGCGGTTCTAAAGCCTGTGAGAGCCGCTGTGTCCCTGGATGAAATGAGAAAAAAGGTGGAAAAATGGCAAAGTGTCAAGGGAGAAATTCAGAAACTCAGGCCGAGCTGCCTGGAGCCCAGGGGCGGTTCTAAAGTGTGTGGAGAGCCGCTGTTGCCCTGGATGAAATGAGAAAAAGGGTGGAAAAATGGCAAAGTGTCAAGGGAGCTAGGCAGAAACCCATGCCTAAGGTCCTGGAGCCCAGGGGCGGTTCTAAAGTCTGTGGAGAGCCGCTGTTGCCCTGGATGAAATGAGAAAAAGGGTGAAAAAATGGCAAAGTGTCAAGGGAGAAATTCAGAAACCCAGGCCGAGCTGCCTGGAGCCCAGGGGCGGCTGCAAAGTCTGTGGAGAGCCGCTGTGTCCCTGGATGAAATGAGAAAAAAGGTGAAAAAATGGCAAAGTGTCAAGGGAGAAATTCAGAAACTCAGGCCGAGCTGCCTGGAGCCCAGGGGCGGCTGCAAAGTCTGTGGAGAGCCGCTGTGTCCCTGGATGAAATGAGAAAAAAGGTGAAAAAATGGCAAAGTGTCAAGGGAGAAATTCAGAAACCCAGGCCGAGCTGCCTGGAGCCCAGGGGCGGCTGCAAAGTCTGTGGAGAGCCGCTGTGTCCCTGGATGAAATGAGAAAAAGGGTGGAAAAATGGCAAAGTGTCAAGGGAGAAATTCAGAAACTCAGGCCGAGCTGCCTGGAGCCCAGGGGCGGCTGCAAAGTCTGTGGAGAGCCGCTGTGTCCCTGGATGAAATGAGAAAAAAGGTGAAAAAATGGCAAAGTGTCAAGGGAGAAATTCAGAAACTCAGGCCGAGCTGCCTGGAGCCCGGGGGCGGCTGCAAAGTCTGTGGAGAGCCGCTGTTGCCCTGGATGAAATGAGAAAAAGGGTGAAAAAATGGCAAAGTGTCAAGGGAAAAATTCAGAAACCCGTGCCTAGGGTCCTGGAGCCCAGGGGCCGCGGGAAAGTCTGTGGAGAGCCGCTGTGTCCCTGGATGAAATGAGAAAAAAGGTGAAAAAGTAACAAAGTGTCAAGGGAGAAATTCAGAAACCCAGGCCGAGCTGCCTGGAGCCTCAAAGCGGATAGAAATAGCGTGGAGAGCCGCTGTTAAGCCAGACGCCCTCTGGCGGACACAGGCAGGAGTTGCAGTAAATGCATTGAAGTCAATGGGCGAGAGTAACCCATGCCTTGCGTCCTGGAGCCCAGGGGCGGTTCTAAAGTCTGTGAGAGCCGCTGTGTCCCTGGATGAAATGAGAAAAAGGGTGAAAAAATGGCAAAGTGTCAAGGGAGCTAGGCAGAAACCCATGCCGAGCTGCCTGGAGCCCAGGGGCGGCTGTAAAGTCTGTGGAGTGCCGCTGTGTCCCTGGATGAAATGAGAAAAAGGGTGAAAAAATGGCAAAGTGTCAAGGGAGAAATTCAGAAACTCAGGCCGAGCTGCCTGGAGCCCAGGGGCGGCTGCAAAGTCTGTGGAGTGCCGCTGTGTCCCTGGATGAAATGAGAAAAAGGGTGAAAAAATGGCAAAGTGTCAAGGGAGAAATTCAGAAACTCAGGCCGAGCTGGCTGGAGCCCAGGGGCGGCTGCAAAGTCTGTGGAGAGCCGCTGTGTCCCTGGATGAAATGAGAAAAAAGGTGAAAAAATGGCAAAGTGTCAAGGGAGCTAGGCAGAAACCCATGCCTAGGGTCCTGGAGCCCAGGGGCGGTTCTAAAGTCTGTGAGAGCCGCTGTGTCCCTGGATGAAATGAGAAAAAGGGTGAAAAAATGGCAAAGTGTCAAGGGAGAAATTCAGAAACTCAGGCCGAGCTGGCTGGAGCCCAGGGGCGGCTGCAAAGTCTGTGGAGAGCCGCTGTGTCCCTGGATGAAATGAGAAAAAAGGTGAAAAAATGGCAAAGTGTCAAGGGAGAAATTCAGAAACTCAGGCCGAGCTGCCTGGAGCCCAGGGGCCGCGGGAAAGTCTGTGGAGAGCCGCTGTGTCCCTGGATGAAATGAGAAAAAAGGTGAAAAAATGGCAAAGTGTCAAGGGAGCTAGGCAGAAACCCATGCCTAGGGTCCTGGAGCCCAGGGGCGGTTCTAAAGTCTGTGAGAGCCGCTGTGTCCCTGGATGAATTGAGAAAAAGGGTGAAAAAATGGCAAAGTGTCAAGGGAGCTAGGCAGAAACCCATGCCTAGGGTCCTGGAGCCCAGGGGCCGCGGGAAAGTCTGTGGAGTGCCGCTGTGTCCCTGGATGAAATGAGAAAAAGGGTGGAAAAATGGCAAAGTGTCAAGGGAGAAATTCAGAAACCCAGGCCGAGCTGCCTGGAGCCCAGGGGCGGCTGCAAAGTCTGTGGAGAGCCGCTGTGTCCCTGGATGAAATGAGAAAAAAGGTGAAAAAATGGCAAAGTGTCAAGGGAGAAATTCAGAAACCCAGGCCGAGCTGCCTGGAGCCCAGGGGCGGCTGTAAAGTCTGTGGAGTGCCGCTGTGTCCCTGGATGAAATGAGAAAAAAGGTGAAAAAATGGCAAAGTGTCAAGGGAGCTAGGCAGAAACCCATGCCTAGGGTCCTGGAGCCCAGGGGCGGTTCTAAAGTCTGTGAGAGCCGCTGTGTCCCTGGATGAATTGAGAAAAAGGGTGAAAAAATGGCAAAGTGTCAAGGGAGAAATTCAGAAACTCAGGCCGAGCTGCCTGGAGCCCAGGGGCGGCTGTAAAGTCTGTGGAGAGCCGCTGTGTCCCTGGATGAAATGAGAAAAAGGGTGAAAAAATGGCAAAGTGTCAAGGGAAAAATTCAGAAACCCATGCCTAGGGTCCTGGAGCCCAGGGGCGGTTCTAAAGTGTGTGGAGAGCCGCTGTGTCCCTGGATGAATTGAGAAAAAGGGTGAAAAAATGGCAAAGTGTCAAGGGAGAAATTCAGAAACTCAGGCCGAGCTGCCTGGAGCCCAGGGGCGGTTCTAAAGTGTGTGGAGAGCCGCTGTGTCCCTGGATGAATTGAGAAAAAGGGTGAAAAAATGGCAAAGTGTCAAGGGAGCTAGGCAGAAACCCATGCCTAGGGTCCTGGAGCCCAGGGGCGGCTGCAAAGTCTGTGGAAAGCCGCTGTTGCCCTGGATGAAATGAGAAAAAGGGTGAAAAAATGGCAAAGTGTCAAGGGAGCTAGGCAGAAACCCATGCCTAGGGTCCTGGAGCCCAGGGGCGGCTGCAAAGTCTGTGGAGAGCCGCTGTGTCCCTGGATGAAATGAGAAAAAAGGTGGAAAAATGGCAAAGTGTCAAGGGAGCTAGGCAGAAACCCATGCCTAGGGTCCTGGAGCCCAGGGGCGGCTGCAAAGTCTGTGGAGAGCCGCTGTGTCCCTGGATGAAATGAGAAAAAGGGTGAAAAAATGGCAAAGTGTCAAGGGAGCTAGGCAGAAACCCATGCCTAGGGTCCTGGAGCCCAGGGGCCGCGGGAAAGTCTGTGGAGAGCCGCTGTTGCCCTGGATGAAATGAGAAAAAAGGTGAAAAAATGGCAAAGTGTCAAGGGAGAAATTCAGAAACCCATGCCTAGGGTCCTGGAGCCAAGGGGCCGCGGGAAAGTCTGTGGAGAGCCGCTGTGTCCCTGGATGAAATGAGAAAAAAGGTGAAAAAATGGCAAAGTGTCAAGGGAGCTAGGCAGAAACCCATGCCTAGGGTCCTGGAGCCCAGGGGCCGCGGGAAAGTCTGTGGAGAGCCGCTGTGTCCCTGGATGAATTGAGAAAAAGGGTGAAAAAATGGCAAAGTGTCAAGGGAGAAATTCAGAAACTCAGGCCGAGCTGCCTGGAGCCCAGGGGCGGTTCTAAAGTGTGTGGAGAGCCGCTGTGTCCCTGGATGAATTGAGAAAAAGGGTGAAAAAATGGCAAAGTGTCAAGGGAGCTAGGCAGAAACCCATGCCTAGGGTCCTGGAGCCCAGGGGCGGCTGCAAAGTCTGTGGAGAGCCGCTGTGTCCCTGGATGAAATGAGAAAAAAGGTGAAAAAATGGCAAAGTGTCAAGGGAGAAATTCAGAAACCCAGGCCGAGCTGCCTGGAGCCCAGGGGCGGCTGTAAAGTCTGTGGAGTGCCGCTGTGTCCCTGGATGAAATGAGAAAAAAGGTGAAAAAATGGCAAAGTGTCAAGGGAGCTAGGCAGAAACCCATGCCTAGGGTCCTGGAGCCCAGGGGCCGCGGGAAAGTCTGTGGAGAGCCGCTGTGTCCCTGGATGAAATGAGAAAAAAGGTGAAAAAATGGCAAAGTGTCAAGGGAGCTAGGCAGAAACCCATGCCTAGGGTCCTGGAGCCCAGGGGCCGCGGGAAAGTCTGTGGAGAGCCGCTGTGCCCCTGGATGAAATGAGAAAAAGGGTGAAAAAATGGCAAAGTGTCAAGGGAGCTAGGCAGAAACCCATGCCTAGGGTCCTGGAGCCCAGGGGCCGCGGGAAAGTCTGTGGAGAGCCGCTGTGTCCCTGGATGAAATGAGAAAAAAGGTGAAAAAATGGCAAAGTGTCAAGGGAGCTAGGCAGAAACCCATGCCTAGGGTCCTGGAGCCCAGGGGCCGCGGGAAAGTCTGTGGAGAGCCGCTGTGTCCCTGGATGAAATGAGAAAAAAGGTGAAAAAGTAACAAAGTGTCAAGGGAGAAATTCAGAAACCCAGGCCGAGCTGCCTGGAGCCTCAAAGCGGATAGAAATAGCGTGGAGAGCCGCTGTTAAGCCAGACGCCCTCTGGCGGACACAGGCAGGAGTTGCAGTAAATGCATTGAAGTCAATGGGCGAGAGTACCCAATGCGCCAAAAAAGTGCTGAAAATATGACAAAGTGTCAAATGAATGGGAGTCAATGGGCGAGAGTACCCAATGCGCCAAAAAAGTGCTGAAAATATGACAAAGTGTCAAATGAATGGGAGTCAATGGGCGAGAGTACCCAATGCACAAAAAAAGTGCTGAAAAAGTCCACACGAGCCTAGTCAGAAATGCAGGCCGAGGCGGCTAAAGCCCCAAAGCGGCTATAAAAAGCGTGGAGAGCCGCTGTCGCCCCGGAGGAACGGAGAAAAAGTGCTGAAAAAAGGCCTAAATCCTAACGGACCTAGGCGGAAGTGCAGGCGAGGCGGCAGGAGTCTGAAAACCGCTATAAAAAGCGTGGAGAGCCGCTGTCGCCCCGGAGGAACGGAGAAAAAGTGCTGAAAAAAGGCCTAAATCCTAACGGACCGAGGCGGAAGTGCAGGCGAGGCGGCAGGAGTCTGAAAACGGCTATAAAATGCGTGGAGAGCCGCTGTCGCCCCGGAGGAACGGAGAAAAAGTGCTGAAAAAAGGCCTAAATCCTAACGGACCGAGGCGGAAGTGCAGGCGAGGCGGCAGGAGTCTGAAAGCGGCTATAAAACGCGTGGAGAGCCGCTCGGATGATTTTTCAAAGTGTCAAATGAATGGGAGTGAATGGGGCAGAGTACCCAATGTGTAAAAAAAGTGCTGAAAAAACGACAAAGTCCACACGAGCCTAGTCAGAAATGCAGTCCGAGGCGGCTGGAGCCCCAAAGCGGCTATAAAACGCGTGGAGAGCCGCTCGGATGATTTTTCAAAGTGTCAAATGAATGGGAGTGAATGGGGCAGAGTACCCAATGTGTAAAAAAAGTGCTGAAAAAACGACAAAGTCCACACGAGCCTAGTCAGAAATGCAGTC
>NW_026559839.1:25000-28081 GCF_027744805.1 Dunckerocampus dactyliophorus | reverse complement strand
GGAGGAACGGAGAAAAAGTGCTGAAAAAAGGCCTAAATCCTAACGGACCGAGGCGGAAGTGCAGGCGAGGCGGCAGGAGTCTGAAAGCGGCTATAAAACGCGTGGAGAGCCGCTCGGATGATTTTTCAAAGTGTCAAATGAATGGGAGTGAATGGGGCAGAGTACCCAATGTGTAAAAAAAGTGCTGAAAAAACGACAAAGTCCACACGAGCCTAGTCAGAAATGCAGTCCGAGGCGGCTGGAGCCCCAAAGCGGCTATAAAACCCGTGGAGAGCCGCTCGGATGATTTTTCAAAGTGTCAAATGAATGGGAGTGAATGGGGCAGAGTACCCAATGTGTAAAAAAAGTGCTGAAAAAACGACAAAGTCCACACGAGCCTAGTCAGAAATGCAGTCCGAGGCGGCTGGAGCCCCAAAGCGGCTATAAAATGCGTGGAGAGCCGCTCGGATGATTTTTCAAAGTGTCAAATGAATGGGAGTGAATGGGGCGGAGTACCCAATGCGCGAAAAAAGTGCTGAAAAAACGACAAAGTCCACACGAGCCTAGTCAGAAATGAAGGCCGAGGCGGCTGGAGCCCCAAAGCGGCTATAAAATGCGTGGAGAGCCGCTCGGATGATTTTTCAAAGTGTGAAATGAATGGGAGTGAATGGGGCGGAGTACCCAATGCGCGAAAAAAGTGCTGAAAAAACGACAAAGTCCACACGAGCCTAGTCAGAAATGAAGGCCGAGGCGGCTGGAGCCCCAAAGCGGCTATAAAATGCGTGGAGAGCCGCTCGGATGATTTTTCTAAGTGTGAAATGAATGGGAGTGAATGGGGCGGAGTACCCAATGCGCGAAAAAAGTGCTGAAAAAACGACAAAGTGTCAAATGAATGGGAGTGAATGGGCGGAGTACCCAATGCGCGAAAAAAGTGCTGAAAAAATGACAAAGTGTCAAATGAATGGGAGTCAATGAGTGTTTTGGTCGACCAGGAAAAAACGCGTTTACGGGAGAGGGTAAATCAGCCGAGAGGGGGGGGGGGGGGTATACTTTACCCTCTCCCGTAAATGCCATTTTTCCTGGTTGACCAAAACACCTCCAGCACGATTTCGGAAACCCAGTTTTTAGAAACACTGACCTCCAGGGGAAGTACCGAGAAAAGCACACTTTTGAATCCGCTTTTGACGCACTGAAACACGGACGTGAGCTGGGGCTGTGCCGCTCTTGGAAAACCCCTGGAGGTTATTTTCTAAAACGGGTTTCCGCGTCCCCCGGGCGCCCGTGTTGGGCCGCGCAAGGCGGTCCGGGCTGCCCACCCCATCTGAGTGCCCCGTTGGGCCGCGTGCATGGCAGGCATCCAAGGAAGGCTGATGAGCAGCGGTGATGATGATGATGAGACACCAGCTGCAAATTTGACAAAGTGTCACCTCTCAAGCATTTCCAAGCGTGACACAAACAAAAGGGAACGGGAACTTTGATATGAGTGACTTGTGCTTCTTTTTCTCCAAGTGTCACTCCACAGCTGGCACCCAGGCTGTGTGACGCAGGTGTCCGACGAGGAGCGCCCGCGATGGGCCGCGTCAGGCGGCCCGGGCCGCGCTATCACCTCCGGATGACAACATCCAAAGGAGCACGTTGGTGCTTGCTGGGAGTTTGCGCACGCGATAGGCGACGCCTGGCGGCCCTGGCCGCGCCTCGCCAGCGGGTAATGACGACCGCGAGCGCCATGCTGCGCCGATGGAGCTGTCCGAGGAGCGAGAGCGCCCGCCATGGGCGGCATCCGGCGGCCCCTGGCCGTGCTTCGTCTGCGGGTCGCTCTCCACCTCCGGGTGGCCAATCCGAGGTGTCCGCAAAGTGTGTGCGCTCGCCATGGGCGGCATCCGGCGGCCTCTGGCCGTGCTTCGTCTGCGGGTGCACACTCGGAGCGAGGCTCCTGCTCGCTCCGGCGCGGTAGCTTTGTCCGCGCTCCACCTCCGGGTGGCGAATCCCAAAAAGCAGCACTTTGGTGCTACGAAGGTGTCAGAAGAGTGTGTGCGCCCGCCATGGGCGGCATCCGGCGGCCTCTGGCCGTGCTTCGTCTGCGGGTGCACACTAGGCGCGGTGGCTTTGTCCGCGCTCCACCTCCGGGTGGCGAATCCCAAAAAGCAGCACTTGGGTGCTTCGTAGGTGTCAGAAAAGTGTGTGCGCCCGCCATGGGCGGCATCCGGCGGCCTCTGGCCGTGCTTCGTCTGCGGGCGCACACTCGGAGCGAGGCTGCTGCTCGCTCCGGCGCGGTGGCTGGGTCCGCGCTCCACCTCCGGGTGGCGGAAGGAATCGAAAAGGAGCACTTTGCTGCTTCGCAGGTGTCAGAGGAGTGGGAGCGCCCGCCATGGGCGGCATCCGGCGGCCCCTGGCCGTGCTTCGTCTGCGGGTCGCTCTCCACCTCCGGGTGGCCCACTCCAAAGAAAATAAAAAAGGAGCCCAGCTCACTGGAAGGCACGCTGAGGCTCCGGCGCGGGTAAGAGGGGCCCGCGCCTCACCTCCGGGTGTCCGACAAAGAGGAGCCGAGTGTGCTCATTGGAGGCCAGTGGGACCTCCGGCGCGGTAGCAGGGCCCGCGCTTCACCTCCGGGTGTCCGACAGAGAGGAGCCGAGTGCTCACTGGAGGCGAGTGACACCTCCGGCGCGGCCACCCGGGGGGCCATTGCCCCCCACCCGGCCGCGCTCGCACGCACCCCAACCCCCTGAGCCCCCACTGACCTAGCGGTAAACCAGACCCGCCTTTGGAGGGCCCCCGCCGGCCGGCCGTGGTGCCGGTGTTCGGGCGGACGGCTCCTCCAGCCTGCGGGTTGGCCTCAATGGGCAAGTGCACATGGCACCCGTGAAGCCGATGATTGCCGAGGCAGCGGTTCGCCGTCCCCTCGTCACACGCGTGTCGCACTCTGCCCGACCTATCGGTAGCGAGATCGAGACGACCCGTCTGACCCAGTTGTCCTCCATCGGCGCCGCGCCGGTTCGGCCCCCGCATCGCCGCCATCTCTCGGGACAGGTGCCCGCCTGGGCGGTTCCAAGGTGCGTGGGAAGCAGCGACGGCGGCAGGCAAGTCCGGAAACACCCTTTCTCT